>NC_134483.1:353068722-353343722 GCF_040206685.1 Ascaphus truei | reverse complement strand
GGCCTACACTATCCTGGAAATTCTGGGGAACAGATTTGGACTGTTCCGACAATCTCAAATTAGAAGTCTTAAAAAAAGAGTGTTCTCCAAGTTCAGCAGAGAAGGTAAACATACTCAGTGAATTGTGTGGTCTATTTAATACGGCATCAACATTTCTACTTATTCTAATGCATACTGTAGCTCTCTGAGGCATTACTATGCCAAGCCTTTATTGACAGTTGATAATCTGTGACATATCCACTACAGTATATTGTTATTAACTCGCAGCAAACTTGTCTTACAAAACACGCCTGAAGTCATTGTTCATTGCTGTTATGCTTCTGTTAGTACTGTAGTCTTAAAAAAAATGTGTGACCTCCAAGTTCAGCAGAGAAGTTAAACACACACGGAATTGCTGCATCCACATTAGATAGCCTTGTATATGTATAGCAGGTGGTCTTTATTTTAAAGGATTAATACAATCATTGTTGATATACATACTGAAGTGCCTCAGAAAGTTACATTTATACTATGGAAATGTAACTGCTGCTTTGCATGTGTAATTTTAAAAACATGAATCTTATTTTTCCAAAATCCCAACTAGATGGGATTATATTCGCACTGACACGTGATCTGTGAAGTGCAGCTCACACAGCAGCAGAGGCTATCTTTCTCTACATTGTGTACACCCATATCTGTGTGACACTCAACCCTAGTTATCCTTAAATAACCCCAGAGTAAGGACTGTGTGCATGCCAGCGATAATCATAACAAAATAAATACTCTCCCATTACTGAGCTGTGTTTTATTCCATTGCCCGCCCCCCCTCTCCCCTCCTGCTCTAAAAGTCTTTAGAAAGTACTTTAAAGCAGTAACAGTAACTAATCAGTGTTCCATTTTGCAAACTACAGGCTGCTTGTCTAAAATTCATATCACTGGTGGCATAGCTGCATTATATTCTGTATTACATTCTGCACGTTTGTGCACAGTGCTAGTCTGACATTATGCTTCTATTCTCACTGGAACATGTTACACATCTAAAAATGTAAACTGGACAATCGCACTGTATTATAAATGCACTGTGTTCTATATTGTTCGAATTCTTTAACAGTCCTCCTCTCATTCCTTCTTTCTTTATCGGTGTCCCACCCACCTCCACATACATGCTGTCCCTGTATATCAAGGGTACTCAATCTCGGTCCTCAAGGGCTACTAGCAGGACAGGTTTTCAGGATTTCTCTAATTAATACATACAGTAAAGGGGTAATTCTATTTTGCCCAAACTGGCTGTTTAAGCTGTCCGGATTAAAATCCCCACAGATTTCAATAGGGATTTGTGGACGAAAACGTCCCAAGTAGTGACTACAAACAAAAAAAGAATTACAGTACTCCGTTAACAATTTAAAGTCGCTGTTTATCCTTATTATGCGTGTTAGAAAAATCTTAAATAAAGTGTGTCCTCCAAGTTCAGCAGGAAAGGTAAATATACACAGTATATCTATTTAATACTGCATCAACATTTCTACTTCTAATACTGTATATAACTCTTTGAGGCAGTACTGCAAACCTACTTTTATGATAAGTCAGCTCTAATAGATGAATATAAGGTAGATGAAGTTTGCTTGTCCCATGTAGAGTGGGCCGAGAATTGATAGGTACCCAGCTGCTTGGAAATGAATTAGAAACAGAATAACATAAGAGAAGAATACTGTATTGGGTGAATTCCGTCTGGTGAGTTAATTCTGCTAGGGCTGCCACTCCCACAGTCTCGACATGGATGCATTCTTGGGCTATCATTTCTGAATAAATTACAAATCCAATGCAGGACTCAGCTTGAATAATGTCTTTGAGAATGAGAAGGTTGAATCCACATTAGATAGCCTGGCTTGAGGAAGCTAGCCGTTATCTTAAAGAATCAATGTAAATCTTGTTGATAGACGAGAGAAGTGCCCCAGAGAGTTAGTTTTATACTATGAACGTTTAACTGCTGCTTGGCATGTGTAATAACAAATAAATGGATTTTATATTTTCCAAATAAGCTGGGTTATTATTAGGATTGGCACTTGAGCTGTAAAATTCTGCTCACGCTAGAGCAAATGCTGTCTTTCTCTACACCCATATCTGTGGGGTCATTTAAGGATACTGTCACAGAGTAAGACCAGCGTGCCTGTGATATTCATAACAAAATACATTCTCCTCCTAACCCTCCCTTTTCCTGAATTCCTCTTTTCACGCCTGAACTTCATAGTAAGTTGGCAGGATGCTGCACACTGTACAAAAAGACCTCTTCTTCCCATGTGTATGTTTATAACTTTCCCTTTCATGCAGCTTTGATATGAGATCCTTTTGTACTGGATTCTGACTTTTAAATACTTTTCTGTTGTGCATTTAAGAAATACCCATGTCTTACGGCAGGGGTGCGCAAACTCTTTACGTCGCATCTCTCCCGTTCGCCGTTTTACCTGCTCTCCGGCATCTCCTCATCTCTGCGCTGGCACAGCATCATGTGACGTGGCGATGCCGCATTGTCATGGCGATGCGTCGTCGCTGTGAGAAGATGCAGGATGAGAAGCCGGGGATAGTAAGAGGCAGTTACAGTGGCGCCACGCTCTCCCTCGGCAATCAGTTTAAATGTTGTGGGGAGGAGTGTGGGGCCTCTGTAAGCAACAGGGTCGGTTCGGTGCCCCCCCTGTTTGCGCACCCCTATTTTAGGGGTTTAAGATAAACCTGGAATACTCATAATTGCAGAAGTGCTACATTTGTTGCAAGACAAGAGAGTCTACGTACAAACAGTTTCTTTCAAACGTGTGTTGCGTCAACACTTTCAGCACTAACCTGTATGACAAATGCTATATATGCCTCATGTTTTTACAAACGGATCACTCTTTTGACAAAGGCCTGACGGGCTGAAACGCGTCAAGAGGATCCGTTTGCACTTTGTTCTATTAAAGTTCATGTTTCACTGATCAGCCTTCTCTGAAGCTTTATTCCACGGCTGTGCGGCGTACTGACCTCTCTAGGGAGGATTTCTAGTGTTCCGGTGCCTGCTGCCTGCACGCCGGGCTGTGTATGGTGCATCTGTGTCTCCCCGCTGCGTCCGGAAGTACCGGCACTGCCGCCGGTCAGGTGACCACCCACCGCGTCCGAGCGGGTGCAGGGTTGGCGGCGGAAGAAAGTGCTGGCAACGTGAGAAGATCTTCCCATTATTCCAGCAAGAGACATCGCGGACAGAGGGACACACAGCATTGTTCATGCAGGAAGACAGACGGGCCACTTCATCACGTCCCCCAGTGCAACTGTAAGTTATCTCCCTTCAAGTCTTTCTCCAACTTCATTGTGCTTACAGCTAGCCAGTTGTAGAGAATTTCTTATATTTCAACATACATTGGGGGATAGTGGCATCTTTCAATCAGATTTATTGTTTAAACACCATTTCACAGCTGCAGCTACATTTTCTGAGCGCCTGGTGGGTTAACTGGCTGTTTACCCGTGTTCACACATGTATGACAAATGACATAACGTGAGTCGTTCATTATGTGACTATATTGATAGGACTCATGAATTATTATATGAAATTATTTTTGATGCATCCCTCATTTTGAAAACCTAATTTATATAATTTAAATGAAAACAGAATTGTGTATTTTTAATTTATAACTAGTGTTAGTAAATATCAATTATGAGTGTAATATTAATTGTAATAGCCATACTGTGAAAATAAAACATTGTGTTAATCTATATAATGAAACAATTTTGCTGTGTCACATAGTTTTTTGGTTGTTGATACAGTACATAGCAACTTCATTCTGCGTTAACACTACTGTATTAACAGTCTTTTTAATTTTTACGCCAAGTTGAACTTCATGGATAATTTTGAGCAGCCCATTTCTGTGCAACAAAACTAATGGAAATCATCATTTTTTATGCAGCTGGTACAGATGGAAAAAATTGAGGTTAGTGCACCACATTAGTACATACAGCAGGTGAGCACAAGTGCAATTGAACTTGAGTTTGATATGTGCGTCTGCGCCAATTTTGCGACGTTCATTACATAGGCTCACAAATATTTTATTGTCATAGCATCGCAGCCGTCCACTCTATAGCAATCTAGCATTATGTGTGTATAGTGGCTCTCCACTAAAAGGATATACACTGGCGACACACTTTATTCGAGCTCGGCTAGTCCCACGAATTCGGGTATACCCGGGTGTATTGAGGTTTGTGACTGTTTTCTGCCCGAGTATATTGGGTTATTTTCTAGGCAGGGATTGAAGCATTTTATTCCCCCTGGCTGCAATACTGCACAGTATATATATATATACTGCATTACAATTCATGAATTTATGCCATCTGGTAGACACGCGAAGCATTGCAGCCTATTAAATCCTAATCATTATCATTTAACAAATCAGCCGCCCATCAGCCAGGCATGAACCCAGGCTGGGAAGGCAAATGCAACGGGGCTTGTCAGAGGTGAGGAGCGGCGCATTCCAGGTATCTGCCAGGTACATACCGGGTATTTGCTCGAATAAAGTGTGTCGGTGCAGTATAACTGCCTGGGTGCAACCCAAACAGAAATAGCAAACAAATGTTTCCGGCACTCAAAATGAAAAGCATGAGTAAGTGGATCAGCCAAAAAAGAATTTAATGTTACATGTAGGATGCACACATAGGTCAAACAATGACCAAAGTAATCAAAATGTACTCAGTCAGGGAGAGAAACAAGGAAGGGAGGGAATGAAAGGAAGGGAAAGAGGGAGAGGAAAAGGGAGGGTAAAAAAGTCCAGGGCAAGGGGGCAACGTTTCGGGGTATAAAAACCCCTTCTTCAGGCCCGTTAACCCCGAAACGTTGCTTCCCTTGCCCTGGACTTTCCCCCCTCCATCCCCCTGTTTCCTCTGCCTCTTTCCCTTCCTTTCATTCCCTCCCTGCCTTGTTTCTCTCCCTGACTGAGTATATTTTGATTACTTTTGTCATTGTTTGACCTATGTGTGCATCCTACATGTAACATTAAATTCTTTTTTGGCTGATCCACTTACTCATGCTTTTCATTTTGAGTGCCGGGAACATTTGTTTGCTATTTAGGTTATTTGGGAGGAAGTAGGGTCCTCCCGGTTCCCGTGTGCACCAACTTATTTGTTTTTCCCTCATATATATATTATGAGTGCTGTCTAGTATACTTTTCTACCAAATAGAAATAATGATAAAAACAGATGTTGTGAAAGCAGTAATAGGTTATGCAAAAGGTTTATTCCTGCTTTCCCATATCTGTTTATGTATATATGTATGTATATCAGGCACCCATAGGACTTATAAAAAATGGTAAACATTTCGGTTTAAGCTAGAACTTTTTCATTTGTTGATCCGGAACGTTGACCGTTTAATAAACCCTTCAATAAACCCTTTTTTTGATAAATCCGGTGGGACTAGACAAAAGAGAAATATGGAGCAGCTGCACTCTGGAACCCCAGAAGTAGCAAATGTTGGAAAAATATAAAGAGCTTTATTAGGACATACTGTATACAAAAAGTGAGCTAAACCAGTTGATGGGCAGCACCACTGTCAAAGCATACTTTAGTGCTCCCCTTCTGAGATGTGTACTTGAACCTCTCCATAACTATTTGATTTCTGTTATCAATATTAAACTGATACAGAAATGTATGTGTTATGACAAATAATATATACAGATGTAGCAGACATTATTACCCACTGTTAACGTACATAATAACACGTTAGTTAAGAAACACGTCTTATCTCCTTAACCATTGTTTTCAATAGCACTACTGTTAAATAACACGACAGCATTAATGTAACACACTGCGGTAACAGGCGGAACACCGTCTGCTACATCCGTAATTAAAAAAAAGCTATCATCCAATTATGTGTGTTGTTAAAGCTTTTAGTACCATTTATCCGAGTGAAGCAGAAATATCCCAGTCACCTTTTTATAACGTTATTATGCTTGTATGTTCTGCTCTTCGGACATCTACTTTTGTAAAACAATACTTTCATCTTTGTTTCACATTGCTAATAACCACACAAATGATATTTTCCTGCAATCAAGGACAACGTTACTACATTTGTGTTTGCCTCTTCATCACTGTTGTAGACCAGTTACTGAGCATTAGATAATTAGGTTGTCATATAAACAGGTTGCGCAAGAGATATTCATGTCCTGCAGGGATTATAATCTAAATGGAAGAATAACAAAATAAAACTGAGCCTGAAACATAAAAAAGGTAAGATGAAAACTGAACTAGTTTTATTTAAATTATATTTTTTCCCCTACTTACTGCCACATTGAAATCTAAGTATAGATCTTCATCCTGTTTTACTATGTTTACATTACTTTAACTATAAGCAGAGTTTATCCACAATACAACTACAATAAATATAAAGACATTTCTGTATTATCACAACGGGCAGAAACTTGATTAGTGTTTTTTGCATCATGTACAGTATAGTAATGAAACACTATAATTACTAGAAAACATATCTACTGTAAGAAGCTTAAAACATAGATTACACAGCATATCATTTGTGCATCAGATTCAGTACCTTCAAATGCCTGTTTTTCAAAACGTTTGATAAGAAAATGTTACAATACTCTGGAATTGTGAATTTTTCTCCCAAATCATACTAAATTGGTCCATTCTTTAGACGAACAATTTTGCAAAGATTTGTTTGTTTCAACAAGCGAGAGGGAGATTTGAATATTTACATTAGCTTATTTCCTACGTGTTTTGGGTATGTACACAGGTACTTATCCTCATCATGTAAATGATTGTTTTGGGAAGAATGCAATTCAATAGGTACAATACTAATTAGGCCTTATACCTCTTTTCTTTGCACTGCATTAAAATTATAGGAAAAGGCTCGTAATTTATTCCTATGTTCTCTTTAATCACAGTTAAGTACAGCATTTTACATATATAATTGAAATAACATGTCAATAGGACAAATATTTAGACACACAAAACATTTGCACACAAAGTTTCATCTACATTTTTAACGTGCATCACCGATATTTAACTGCACAGAATGTTGATTTGTGCAGTAAATATAAATCTGCAAGAAATAAATATTAAAATACTTGACTTACTTTTCCAACGGTTGACATTTCTGTTTTTTTTTTTCAGTTGGACAGCTTTGCCAAACTGTAGAAAAGACTGCCAATTCTTTCTGCTTTCTGAGTGAAGCAGCTACAGTATATATAGGGACCCAATCCTTTGATGGCTACACCCCTAAAGCAGGCGATGCTTAGAAGTAACAAAACAAATGCCGGTACCAGTCAATCAACAAACACCTTTAGCTAACATATTCTATGCCAAAAAATATACACCAACAGTACATTATGTGAGCTGAAAGAGTCTTAGCTGTACCATGATTTTAGCAAAGTCATTTTGTTTACTAAAAGAATACAAGGTTTAAACAGGGTTACCACCTTTTTTCTTACTAATTGCTATAACAAATGTATGCCACCTCTGTTTTAGAGTTTATTTTTTCTCTACTTTGGAATAGTAAATATAGCAATTCCTAATAAAATCTATATAATACAAACCAGGGAACCTGTTCTGCATTTGTGTTGTGACTGACCTGTAAATCTATACTGACTATTCAGATGTTTCTACCAGATATGCAAGTGTATCTGTTGACTATTAAAACAACAGTAACAATGTAATATCTTTATTATGCTTATAATGCAGATTTTACATTTACGTTTTAACAAACGCATTTTAGTGCAAGTAGTGGAAGTAATTACAATACTATCCTAATGCTACTGTATTCATAATGTTATCACAGCCTCAACATTAACAGTATAGATGGGTTTTCCCTGCAAAATCCGTTCCTCGGTGTAAAATCGGTAGATGGATTTTCCCAACTTCAATCTGTACACATCATTTAAAATCCCCCTATGTGGCTCAGTTGTGCGGTTTTAAATTACACACCCAGTGGGATTAACGAAAATCCATTGCACGGATTATGTTTAGTTGGAATCTGCTGTTGTAAATTAAGAAAAAGTGCTAACGGTTTAATCCACTGTTGAAATTAAAAAAAAAAACGTCGGCAGATTAATCCGTTGCTAAAAATTACACCTGGAACTACAGCATGCCACGTAAAACTGCCACACCCTCTTATCTGCACAACGATTTGTGCGAGAGAGTATGGGACAGGGCTGGCTGCAGAGGCAGGGGGAGAGAGACAGAGAAACTCACACACAGTACAACACAGGACAGTGTGATTATTCTACATTGTCATTTTTTAATAAATACTATGCTATGAGGTTTGCACTCTATTTATAATTTTATCTGTAATACTGGTTTAGATTTTTTATAATCTCATTAAAAAGAAATTCTGCACATAAAACCATTGATTGTCACTGTGGATAACTAAGCCCTTTCAATGGGAGGCTTAGAAGGCCTCATTAGCAATACATAGTCAGGTATTATAAAACAAAATACATTAACAATATTAAAATACATTACTATTCCCCCTTCATTACCTTAGCGGCTAACCTTTAAGGTAATTAAATGGTTAACCTCTCCCACAATCCACCACCCCCAGGATGGCCTAGCCACCCACCCCAGGGCAACTACCCCCATCACCCACCCTCTCTACACAAAAATTCAGAATTACACTCACAGCGTTACATCAACTCATGGTGAGTATTCACTATTCTTTAGACTGTGACTTGATTATTAACCGGGAGTGTTAATTGTATTGTATTGTATGTCTTTATTTATATAGCACCATTAATGTACATAGCGCATCACAGTAGTAATACATGTGGTAATCGAATAAATAACAGATAATATAAATAACAGATCATGGGAATAAGTGCTATAGACATAAACATAACATTAAGGAAGAGGAGTCCCTGCCCCGAGGAGCTTACAATCTAATTGGTAGGTAGGGAGAACGTACAGAGACAGTAGGAGGGAGTTCTGGTAAGTGGAATATATATATATATATACATAAATTAGTATATGTGATACATAGATTGGCTTACTATAGATATATCATACTCCTGTACTGGTGACAATTGATACAGAAATATTCAGGTGATATAACTATTTTACAGATGTAGGGGATGGCTTGTTTATCAAATGATTAAACTGACATCTAGGGAAGCGCTTGGTGATTGTGACTGATTTTATATTACAATGTCCCTCTCTGTCCCTTGTATGTTTAGGATTATTGTCTTGTTGCATGACCCTTTTTCACTTCAGCTTCAGCTCACGAACAGATGGCCTGGCTTTCTCCTCTAGAATCTTCTTATACAGTACAATGCAAGAATTGCCATTTCCATTATGGCAAGCCGTCTATGTACTGAGGCAGCAAAGCAGCTCCTTACCATCATACTCCTACCACCATGCTTGACGGTTGGGATGAGGTTCTTTTGTTCGAACACAATGTTTGGTTTTCAACAAACATAACATTTCTCATTGAGGCCAAAATGTTCTACCTTTGACTAGTTTGTCCAGAAAACATTGTTCCAGAGGTCTTGTGAATCACTAATGTACTCTTTGGCGAACTTCAGCCGGGCAGCAGTGTACTTTTAAGAGAACAGTGATTTCCTCCTGGCTATCCTTCCATAAACACCATTCTTGGTCAGTCTTTTTCTGATAGTTGAGTCATGAACATTCATATTAGACAATGTGAGAGTGGTTTGCAAATCCTTGGATGTTATTCTAGGGTTCTTTGTGATTTCCTGGATGATTTGCCGATTTCTTCTTGGAAAGATTTTGGTAGGACGACTGCTCTTGGTTAGAGTAACTGGTGTTGAACTTTCTCCATTGTACACGATATGCCTGACAGTGGATTGGTGGAGCTCCAAACCCTTAGAAATTGTTTTGTAACCCTTTAAAAACTGATGAGCATCAAAAACTGTTTTTCTGAGGTCCTCAAAGATGTATTATCATCGTGGGATGACATGTTTCCACACACCTGTATGGTGAAGACCAAACTCACAAAGTTTCGGATCTTTATATATCGTGGGGCCTCCAAAAAATCACACCTGAATATCTAACTTATTATTTAAACAGCTGATTCTAATTATCCCCTTTAATTTAGCTGATAAAACCAGGGTTTCACTTACTTTTGCAGATACCCTGACTCTTAATTACTCATTGTCTAATTCATACATCATTTTGTTTCAAAAGACATGGACTTGGGTAATATAAACCCACGGTAGAAGCAGTTGGCGAAACGTACATCAGGGTGGTTTGTTCCAGAGATCACGTCATATCCCCTATGCGGGCAGACGTACTTGTGTTCTGGGCTGACACTGCAAAAATCTTCTCTGATTTTGAATACATCTATGACTTCCTGGTTGGCTAAAAATGAACACGGGCGATTTTTCACTCTATGGCCTCGGGCCGCGCTGATTCGCGCTCCTGCTCTGCTTCGCCTGCTCAAAACTGGAGCTTTTTTGTGTCCTGGCAGACGAGGCAGTGAGCGCGCTTTGGGGACGGGGCGGAGGCGGGGCGAAAGCATGTCGGAGGCGGAACAGAGGCATGGCGGGAGGCGGGGCTAGTCCCTCCCATTGGATGTGAGCAGTCACGTGACCGCTCCTCCGCTCCCCTGAGCGGCAAATTTTAAACTTGCTTGTCTGCTCAAAATATCTGAGCCTCCGCACGCATGCGGAAGCGGCTGCTAAAGCCGCGCTGATGACAGATGCAGGGGGTAAGTGCATCTGCTCAGCGCGGCTCAGCACAGCCTACTCTACTATGTCCCAGGCCTAACTGTCGGGACTATTCAGACTATGCCTCATGTATGGTGATCATACATGTACAGTAGATACCTACAGTATTGCAATTTTTTTTGCTTTTTGGCTCACTAAGCCACCTGTCCATTTCACTTTAATCAGTTGTGATCATTCATGCTATGCCAGGATGTATGATGACTGCATATGAACAGCATATATTTTTTGTTGATTATTCTTTGCTTATCTGTTTATGAAACAAACTTCCGTCTTAAACTGATATTAAGGGGGCTATGCACTAAGCTCCGATAAGTCACTTTTAGACCACAAAGTGCTCTTCGATCGTGATTTTTGGCTCAACCCGATGCACTAAGCTACGCAAACAGGCACTTTGCGGTCTAAAAATGACTTTTTTCAGGATTGTTTTCTAAGTCCAACTTTGCTCGATCGCAACCCTGTTTGCGTGAAATTCTGCCCTTGAGCGGGATGCACTAAATAACACAACCTTAGCAAACGCGAAAGTTGCGTTGATCAAAACACGCCAGGTCAGAGTAGACGCAAAGAAATCTTGACTTAGTAAAAATTCTTGCTTTTTATTTTTGCATGCGCAAAACCCATAGAACAGGCCGGCGGGTGTCCCCGGCTGACCCCGTGGGGGTCCCGACGGAGCCCGGGGGTCGCGTGGGTGTTCCCGGCTGACCCCGCGGGTGTTCGGGGGTCCCCGGCTCACCAAGCGGGGGTCCCCACGGGAGTGCGGGGGTCCCTGCGGGAGTCCGGGGGTCCCCGCGGCCATCCCAGGTCCCCGCAGGAGTCCCGGGGTACCCGCGGGCCTGCGGTACCAATGTTGCACCTCCAAAAATAAGAAACAACAATTATAACTAAATACACCCCCCTAACACATACCATACAGTAATGGGCAAAATTACTATTATCCAAATATGGATAATAATGCATTTGCCCATTTTAAATACATATAACATTCAATAAATACAGTCAAAACATATTACACTTACCTTTTACAGGCACCCACGATGAAGGCCGTCTTCATCCTCATCTTCATTCTGCCCATGCCCCTATGGTGCTGCAAAACATGCACAACAATTACAATAGCCAATGTAATGTCCCCTAAACCCTTAATCACCATAGCGGTTATTAACCGCTGCAATCATTAAGGGGTTAACCCACACTCACCCACCACTCGGGAGGCCTACATACCCCGCCCACACTAACCCCCCACCCCATGAGGCCTAACCACCCTCACCCACTACCCACAAGGGAGGCCTACCCACATACCCTTGGGGCCAATACACCCTCCCCCACCCCCCATTACCCACAATAAAAACAATACACTGCCCCACAATAAACATCATTCTATTTATTAAATACATAACCCACCCCCTGTGCCCCCCCCATAAATACATGATTTATTCTTTTACATACAGGGTTCATACCCCAGCCCCACGCGAGTCCCCGGCGGGCTGGCGGGTCACCTGACAGACCTACAGGGTACCAGAACTTGTTTCACACAGGTTCTGGAGGCCCGTTGTGGGTCCCACCAAGCACCATGGCCCATAGGTGGTCTCCTTGGGTCACCGTGGGCCACAATTGGGTCCCCACGGTAGGCCCGCGGATGTCTGGGAGCCCCGGGTCAGACCCACAGGTGTCTGCGGGGCCTCGGGTTGTCCTCACCGGGGTCTGGGGAACTCACGAGGGCTCACTACGGGTCTGTGGTGCCCCCACGGATGTGGGACCACCGCTTCATCCCCGCACCTACGGGTCCGCTGTGCCCCCACGGATGTGGGACCACTGGTTCTTCCCCGCAGGTGTCACCCGTGGAACCACCAGCCTGATACCCGTGAGATACCTAATGAGACCGCAGGTGGTCTCCAGAGGTCTCACGCAAGGAACCAACCCTGAATGTAAAATAAATAAACCGGACCTATACATACATCCCCCTCCCCCCCAACACCTACAGTACAATAATGTGCCAAATAACTATTATCCAGATATGGATAATAGATTATTTGCCCATTATTAAACACATAAAACATGCATAAATCAAAACATGCATTTTTAATCTTAAAATCACCACAGTGCATGTTAAAATAAATGCAGCAGCCATTGCAAATATAAACAAACCAAACTGCAGCTACACAAATGTCTATGAAATGTCACACAATTGCATTGAGTGTGTACATGATGCAATTAATCTGTGCATCATATAACACTATGCAAAATATATGTAACAATAAAATACACTATGAACAATGTCCCCTAACCACCAATGCCATCCTGAAAATCAATTAGAAACTAACCAACATCAATACAATTAGCATCAATCAATTAATCCATTTCCTCAAACAATTAAAATACAATACAAATCAATTATACAATTCCCTATTCAATTGCTAAAGACAAACTATTGCGGGGCGTGTCGATGACGTCGACCGAGACGGAAGGGTAAGAGGAGAGCTCCTGAGACCCTAATGCTGCAAACGAATTAAATATAGATTTACCCCGACTTTCCCGACCGCAAAATATATGCAGCAAACCTCTAACCACTCAGGCATGTCCCATAAAACAAAAACCCAGCCCGGGCAGAGCGTTACAAAGTATTTCCCCCCGGCGAAGCAGAGCTCCGACTCGGGCTTGAAAAAACAAGATGGCGCCTCCCCGCCTGGCGCACGTGGAGCAAAGTCGCCGGCAACGGAGCGGGACCGGCAGCAAGAAATGCCGCCCACGGAGGAAGGAATAACAAAGGCCTTCCTAGAGGAGTTGCATAATAAACTTTACCGATCCCTACAGTCCAACCTGCGCGAAGCGGTGGACGAGTTAAAACAGGACATACAAGGCCTAACAAAAAGAACCGTAGCACTGGAGACCAAATTAGAGGAGGCCCTCAAACATCAAGAGGCCGCGGACAAAGAAATTAATCGGCTGGGAGCAGAGGTGCGCGCCCTACAAGACGACATCGAGGATCAAGAGAACCGCGACCGCCGCCAAAACCTCAGAATAAGAGGGGTGCCGGAAGCGGTTCTCCCAGGCCAGCTCAGAGAATACCTCAGAGACTTCTTCACCACAGTCTGCGAGGATCTGGAGGAAAGAGACCTCGAGATCGACAGGGCCCACCGTGCGCTGGGCCCGCGATCGGATGACCCCAACCGGAGAAGGGATGTGGTCGTCCGAATGCACAGATACTCGACTAAGGAGAAGATAATTAGTGCCTGCCGGGAGAAGGACTCGGTCTGTTTCAGAGACGAACCCATACAAGTCTATAGTGACTTGTCTAAGAAAACGATCGACCGCCGCAAAGAACTGAGGCCACTGACTCTCTTACTAAGAGAAAATGGAATAAAGTATAAATGGGGGTTTCCCTTCAGATTGGTAATACCACATAAAGGGAAATACTTTATCACCCGTTACCCGGAAGACATACCTCAGGTAGTGCGAGCTCTGGGACTGACCCCCCCTGCATCCTGGCCCGTGGAGGAACGCGGCCCTCAGAGACAGGAGCCTGAAGATCCCCCGACGAGAGCCTCTGAGCGTCTAGCGGGGCAAAGGCAACCAAAACAAAGATAACTCAGCCGTGATGCAGAGCCCCAGGCGAGCCGGAGCAGTCAGAAGATTGCGGCAGCCCGTCGAGGCGAGATCCCACCCGCGGCTGGATCAAAGACCTTACCAGCCCTTGGTAAGATCCCCTCCGAAGGAAGATCCTTTACTGGTACTCACCCAGACCAGTCCCGACTGGCCACGCAAGCGGGAAGAGGAGACATCGACTGCCTTCAATGCCGGATCAAGAGCGGAGTCTCGCGAGGCTACACCATCCCCCCGTGACACGGCCTGGATTCTGCTTTCCTCCGGCAAAGCGTAAGCGGAGGACCCCCTCCAGACGGAGCGAAACAACCCTCCGACCAGGACGTTGACCACCGGACAGGGTCTATACAAGGTCCCAGGGGTGATTTGAGGCAGTTGCCTCTCCCCCGAGTTTTGAACACCTCCCCTGATGAAAGACCTGCTCCAGAAGGGTCTGTGGCATAAAGTTTAAGTTGTACATAGTTAGAATATGTGTGCTGTTAGTTAATATAGTTACAAGTTAATGGTAACACTGTAATAGCTATATAGACTGAGGCTCCAGAGGGGAAAATGATTATCACCCCCCCCCCCTGCATTGCGGCCATTTACCCAGATAACCTGCCCCTCTCCTCATCCCAGCCCTCCCTTCCCTATACCCCCCTCCCTGCCTCCCCCTCTCCTTCCCTCCCCTCTTCCCCCACCCTTCCCCCCCTCTTCCCCCACCCTTTCCCCCCCCTCTTCCCCCACCCTTTCCCCCCCCTCTTCCCCCACCCTTCCCCCCCCTCTTCCCCCACCCTTCCCCCCCCTCTTCCCCCCCTCTTCCCCCCCCTCTTCCCCCACCCTTCCCCCCCCCTTCCCCCACCCTTCCCCCCCCTCTTCCACCACCCTTCCCCCCCCCTCTTCCCCCACCCTTCCCCCCCTCTTCCCCCACCCTTCCCCCCCTCTTCCCCCACCCTTCCCCCCCCTCTTCCCCCAACCTTCCCCCCCTCTTCCCCCACCCTTCCCCCCCTCTTCCCCCACCCTTACCCCCCCTCTTCCCCCACCCTTCCCCCCCCTCTTCCCCCACCCTTCCCCCCATCCTTCCCTCCACCCTTTCCCAGCGCTATTTTTTTTTTTTTTCTCTCCCCCTTCCAAGCTCCAAGGTTGCATAATCAGTATAAAACAAAAGTGCCCAAAGGTTTATTCCTAACCCTTTGTGTTCCCCGCCGACATATACATGCTCCCCTCCCCCCCTTACCCCCCCCTCCCCCCTTTCCCTTCCCCTCCCCCCTCCCCCCCTCTCCCATTGTCCCTCCCCTTTCCCACTGCCCCTTGCTTACTCCAATGAATAGACCAGGATATCCAAAGGTAGCAAAGAAATTGTGATCATAGAATGTAGACTGTATATCTATATGAGGAGGTAATTGATGAAAAAGCAAATGATTGTATAAACCACTCAAAACAAAAGATGTCTAAATGTATGTGTTACAACCCTGTATACCTATAAGTCCCCCCCCACCCTCCCTTCCCCCCCCTCTTCCATCCCCCCCCCTCTTCCCCCTTTCCCTCCTTCCCCTCACCTCCCCTCCCCCTCCTTACCCCCACCCCCAGTCAAGGTTATTGTAAATCCCAAGACTCCCATAGGTACCAGAGAAACTCGGATCTCCCACTGAATGTTGCCCCTTCCCACAAGGCAGTGATTAATGTAATGACATATTGCCATGCAGTTTATAGGAAACATGATGACTTCATGGTGTAAGAACCACCTTCCTGTACCCCTTGTTACACTTTGATACTCCCCGCCTTTTCCCCCCCCCTCTCCCTATATCCCTCCCCCCACTCCCCCCCCACTCCCTTTTCCCCGTCCATCCTCCCCCTTTCCTCCTCCCCCCCCCTCCCCCTTCCTTCCCCCCTTCCCGCCCCCCCCCTCCCACACACCCCCCTCCTCCCCCCCTTTTCCCCCCAGATACAGAACTACCCAGGAATACAACTCACACCCGCTGAGATTAGAATATGCCCATTAGGCCAAATAAGGGGAATAAAAATAACACCTCGCTAACCTAGTCTAGCCTATAATAAACAGAAAGGGTACCCAAAGTCAGGAGGCCCTTTCAAGATTGAGTAGAAGTAACCAAAATTAAAAGATCAAAGCAGATTTCAGGCCCCAACACCTGACGACCAACTTTCCCTCTCCACATACCCCCCAAATTGGCCCCGACCACCCCTTACCCCTTCCCACCAAATAGAGGCAAGTCTCACTCTCATGACTCCCCCCTCATCATAGGGAAAACAAGAGGGAATAGTGGGTAATACACGGATCTATAGGGTCCCTTCCTCGCCCATTCCGGTCGGTTATCGCCACCGGACCCACCCCCTAAGGGTGCTTTACCCGACAAACCGACTGCCCGTTAGGTCGGTCTTGTTCCATTAAGACCAGAACAAGGTCTATTTTCCTCTCTTTCTGTTACCTGCTGAAACTATCCCAGCAGGCCCCCTCCCCCCCCCCCCCTCACACCCTGGTTAACCAAGGCCCACAAAAAACGAGAGTACCATCTAGTTACGCACATAGCCACTGGTCCTTGTAAGGATAAGCAGGACCTAAAAAGTTGAGATAGAGAAGGGTGACAATGGCCAAACAAGGACCAATTAAATTAGTATCTCTCAATGTAAAGGGACTACAGAATAATAAGAAAAGAAGGCTAGCTCTTCAAGAATTAAAAAAGCTCAATGGTGATATTGTCTTTCTCCAGGAGACGCACTTCACTGCGCAGGAGCCGCCTAAAACATTTCAAAACACGTATCCTATGAGTTACTACTCATCATTTAATAGTAAAAAAAAGGGGAGTAGCTATATTGATTAGACAAGGCACCCCCTTCAATTTAACAAAAGTCACAACAGACCCAGAGGGTAGATTCGTGGTGGTGTATGGATCGCTGGCGGGGTCCGCGATCGCCCTGATCAACCTCTACGCCCCCAACGAAAATCAGACGGATTTCCTAAGAAAAGTATTAGAAGAGACTGACCCGGATTATTTGTCCTCTTTGTTAATAGGAGGTGATTTAAATATGGTACTCAACCCGACAGAGGACAAATCGACCACACTGGGTCGGCCACCCCCGCCCCAAGCAATAAGATTGGGGAAAAATTTCAGGGACATTATAAAGGATTTCTCCCTAGTAGATATTTGGAGAGCACAACACCAGGGACAAAGAGACTATACTTTTTTCTCGGCCCCTCACCAGACCTATTCTCGGATTGACTGTTTTCTTGCCACCAAGAATGTACTAGAGGCAACAACCGACACAGACATAGGTCCAATCACTTGGTCAGACCACGCACCAATTTCTTTATTTCTCACGGCCCCATTTATAAAAACATACACATATAATTGGAGACTAAACGATTCTCTTCTAAACAATAAAGAGACAGAAAAAGAAGTCAAAAGAGCCCTCAAGAATTACTTTAGACTAAACTTAGGCACGGTAGACTCCCCAGCTATCCTGTGGGAAGCCCACAAAGCGGCTATTAGAGGCCAACTTATCTCGATAGCATCATATAGGAAGAAAGTCAAAGTAAAACTAACCAAAGAGCTCACGGATAAGATCATACAACTAGAGCAGCAACACAAACTGAACCCGTCCAGGAGAATTTACAAATTACTGACAGCTACCAGAACCAAATTAAAAGATATACAATTGGAAAATGTAGAAAAAGCCTTAAAATGGACGGGTCAGAGGTATTACGACAAAGGGAACAAAGCTGATAGACTTCTTGCTGGCAAATTAAGAGGCGTACAAAAAAGATCACAGATCACGGTGATCAGGAATAGGTCTGGTGAGATAATCTATAATGAGAAAAAAATAGCGGAGGAATTTACCAAATTTTACACCAAACTATACAATCTGAGATCTGACTCCGCTATTCCAAAGTCAACCGCAGAAGCATCAATAATAAATTACCTTGCCGATTGTAATCTTCCCTCCCTGACAGAGGAGGAGAATGAAAGGTTAAATGGTAAAATAACAGTGGAAGAATTGTCAGCGGCGGTAAAAGCGTCCAAATCCTCCAAAGCGCCGGGACCTGACGGCTACACAAATTTCTACTATAAGAAATTCCTACCTATACTGACACCCCATCTTCTGAACCTGTTCAATTCCTTTATGGAAGGGAACACAATACCAAACTCAATGTCCTCAGCTAATTTAGCTATAATCCATAAGGAGGGGAAAGACCCGACCCAGTGTGGAAGTTATAGGCCCATATCCCTTTTGAATAACGACTTAAAACTGTACAGTAAGATACTCGCGAACAGACTAAACCCCATATTACCTAGACTCATCCACCCAGACCAAGTTGGATTTGTCTCAGGACGACAAGCAGCGGATAACACACGTAAATTAATAAACATAGTCGACCATGTCCACATGTCCAAAACAAGGGCTATGCTACTGAGCCTAGATGCAGAGAAGGCATTCGATAGGATAGACTGGTTATTCCTAGATAAGACCTTGGAAAAATTTGGTTTCAAAGATAAGTTCCTGGATGGAATCCGGGCTCTCTACCAGAACCCTTCCGCTGCGGTTAAACTCCCAGGGGGAACGGGCGAGAGATTTCAAATTAAAAATGGCACAAGGCAGGGTTGTCCCCTATCTCCTCTTCTTTTCGCCCTCACGATCGAACCACTTGCAACCAAAATTCGAAATAATATAAATATACAGGGTGTCGAGATTGGGGAAACAAATTTTAAAATATCCCTATTCGCCGACGATATCATTCTGACCCTGTCCAGACCCCAAACTTCTCTTCCGAACCTTCAAAGAGAACTATCGGACTTTGGTAAAGTGTCTGGATATAAAATAAACAGCGGAAAGTCAGAGGCCTTAAATATCAGCCTACCTGACGTGGAAGTGAAACTACTCAAACTGAATTTCAACTACCGGTGGTGTCCTGCATATATTAAATATTTGGGAGTAAATATATCAAGACACTACAATGCTCTATATCAAGACAACTACCCAGCGCTCTGGGCAACAATTAAAAAAGATTTGGAACAGTGGCAAGGTTACCAGATATCTTGGATTGGGAGAATGGTCTCAATTAAGATGAATATTCTCCCTAGAATTTTGTACTACTTCCAGACACTCCCGATCCAGGTGCCTGGCGCTGATCTAAAGAGCATACAAAACAGAATGTTTAATTTCATTTGGCAGGACAAAAGGCCCAGGGTTGCAAGATCGGTTCTGTTGGCACCAAGGAGTAGAGGGGGTATGGCTGTCCCAGATATACACAAATATTACATAGCAGCTCAATTGAAACAAGCTGTCATGTGGAATGCTGATCCAGCGAAACACTGCTGGATCGATATTGAATCTAAATATGCCAGAATGCCTTCTCTGCAGGCCTGCCTATGGAGTTTGGATAAAGGAGATAAGCAGATGCATAATTTAAAACTACAAGCGTCCCTGTTCACGTGGGATGTATGGTCAAAAAGCAAGACCAGATTCGGGCTGAGCTCTGCTAGCCCACAACTCACGCCCTTACCCAACAACCCAAAGTTTCCACCGGGATGCGGTTCTAAGCTATACGACCGACTTAAAGAGGGGGGGGTCGGGACGATCGCGGACCTCCTGAGATTTGACACGTTCCTGAGCTTCCAAGAAGTCAAAGCCAAATATAAAATCAGGGAATTGGATACATTTAAATACTTACAAATCCGACATTTTGCCCAAAAGATATGCCCATCCCCAGAATTCCCCTCCCTTACAAAATTCGAACGATTGTGTCAAGCAAACACATACCAAAGGGGATTAATTTCTAGTATATATACCATTCTGTATAACTCAAAAACCATCCAAGAGCACGACTATATGCTCAAATGGGCTGCTGACCTGAACATCATAATAGAAAGGGAGATTTGGGAGGAAATTTGGCTAGCAGCCTCAGGAACGTCTCTATGCACCGTCACGAAGGAGAATATTTATAAAATTCTCTACCACTGGTACCTCACTCCAGCGAGGTTGAACCAGATATACCCCCTGGCGTCAGATTTGTGTTGGAGAGGCTGCGGTCATAGAGGGGACATGGCCCACATTTGGTGGACCTGCCCAGAAATTGAAAAGTATTGGACTAAGGTTCAAAATTTAATAAAAGAGGTCACAGACCTAGAATTACCTATAGAACCGCTGACCTTCCTACTTGCCAGGCCAATACCAGGTATTGCCCGGACAACTAGGAAATTAATCTCCCACATTCTAACTGCGGCCAGATGTGAGATTGCGGCATCCTGGAAGAGACAAACCACACCATCTAAAAAATCCATTAAAAAGAGGATCAGCGAAGTGATGACAATGGAGAAGTTGACGGCAATGCTGAGGCAAAGGCTCATCGCCTTTGATAAGATATGGGAACCCTGGTGGCTCTTCAACAGATGAAGGCCCTGACAGACAGAAAGCTAGTACTAGAGCAAACCAATCTCATCCGTTCCCCAATGCTGACCTAGTAGGTCCAAGTATCACAAAGATAGGGCCTCCAGGTTGTGAAGTTCTCCCTCCCCCCCCCCTCACCCACTCCTCTTGATCCTTCTGTCCTCTCCCTTAGAGGACCTCCTTTTCAGGGTCACCTAAGGTGACCCCTTCTTTACCCCAGAAAAAGTTAAAATGTTTATGTATTAGGCGATGTAATGAAACTGTAAATCACCTGTTGTACCAATGCCTAATAAAACTATTTGAAAAAAAAAAAAAAGGCAAACTATTGCAAAAACAATTCTAATTTAAAGTAACCACCATGATTCTAATATTACTACCATATAGAATCCATTAGCTAAATAAAAATTACATTATTCACAACAATGACAAAATAAAGATGCTAAATACATTATCCATACATGAAAAGAACCTAAACATGAGCCATCAATTATTATCCCTGTATGTCTATCCATACAGATAGATAAACATAACATACAGGGGCAATAATACAGCATAAAATACAATGCATTTACATACAAAATTCACATACAATACACTCATTCAGTGTCCGTGAATGTATTATATACATAGATACATTAACGGGCATTAAATGGGAGTGAAAAAATAAAAGACATGACTGAAAAATCATAAAAACCTGCAAAAGTAAAAATAATAAACTTTTCTTTTGTTTACTCACCATTAGATGTCCACTCTCCGAAATCCAAGCGACCCGGAAGCACAGGAACCAATCCACAGGTAAGCCATAAAATAAAAAACCATAACAAATGTGTCTTCTTTCTTCTTTGGGGTCTTCTGGCGTCTTCTGGGGTCTTCTTCCATCTTCTTCCGTCTTCCATATTCTTCCGGACGCCATCTTTATAGAGCCCACGTCGCGTCTTGGACGCTATAAATATGGCGGCGGCACTGGCACCCGATGCCCCATACCGGGGCCTGTAACTCGGGAAGCAGGGGGTCTCTGAGGCAGAAATCAATGCGGTTCAGCTCAGGGGATCCCCTGCTACCGCACACTATTATTTAAAATACATTAATGCTGCTTCATTACCATAGCGGATAGCCGCTACGGTAATGAATTATTGTTTATTGTTATGTATGTTTTAATACTAGTACATGAGCAGGGGGTCTCCTGAGCTGAACCGCATTGGTTTCAGGTCCGAGGACCCCCTACTTCAGGAGATACAGGCCCCTTAATGGGGTGCCGATATCCCCTGCAAAATGTAAATAACCCAATCACGTGACGCGGGAGCTTTAAACTGCAGGGGATACCGGCACCCCATAACGGGGCCAGTAACTCCTGAAGTAGGGGGTCCTCGGACCTGAAATCAATGCGGTTCAGCTCTGGGGACCCCCTGCTCATGTACTATTATTAAAATGTATTTATTTAGTGTACGATCGCCTGTAACAGTCTTGCACGGAGATAGCAAATCTCCATGCAAATGTTACATGCGGCTTTTTTTTCTATCAGCTAGCGTACGGAAAGGTTAAGAACGCTAACGGGGAAAAAAAGCAACTCGTACGCTGTGGCTGTTTTGAGCTATTTTGAGCAGGTATGTTAAAAAATGGCCTCAAGGCCTTAGTGCATCGCGTCCCCGGCTTCACTTTTTAACGAACCTGCTTTTTGGCCAAATCAGAACGCAAAGCCATTGAGCTTAGTGCATAGCCCCCTAAGTTTGTGTTACAGCTTGTCTATTATGTACGTTTCTGTTCCACCTTGATATTTTGACCAGCTGGTCTTCGAGGCATGAGGTATTTTGTTTTGATTCCTCTCTCCAATGTGTTTTTCTATTTGACAATATAAACAGATATAATGCTGCACACCATAAGTAAATGAGATACTTGCTGTTACCGGTGCTCCTGGTCAAGGAGAGTCCCTGTCAGTGAAATAACTCTGAGGTAAACAAAAAAAAGGAGATGTACTGTACAAGGGCACTGCGGATTTCTAAATAGAATTAATTTATTACTTCATATACACAACGTTTCAACCACAACACGTGGTCTTTCTCAAGTGAATATAAGATACAAAATGCGACATGTCCACTACTTATAACCCCAAAACCCAGGTGAAATTACTTTTAAAATGATCTGTTTTCTCCCACGAGTCGCATGCGCGCGCACATCCGGGTCCACATCGCTTCAATGTGACATCATCATTTGGCAGTCCCGCCTCCCGATTGGTCCTGTCATCTCTAACTGCTTCTTGTTGCTGGAGATATGGGTATCCCATCCAGACGTGAGCACGTGCGCATATCCGCATTTGTATTCCTTCCTGGTGACGTCATCACGCAATTGCATTGTCCAAGGTTGGCCCGTCTGTCCCACGATGTCCTTCTCGGTAATTAAAGTGTCATTTCTTCCCGCATGTATGTTGCAGTCCCAATGCTTCTTGATTGTAACATATTGTGATTGGGATCAGCAGGGGTAGTTAGCGGTGGACAAATCGTGGAACATAAGAAAAGGGAGAAAAGACCACAGTGAGACTCCGGTGTTAAAACACATGAAAAAACCCTTAACTCTCCCTTGATATATAAAATATAAGGAAGAGGGGTGTAGGTTGAGGAAGAAAAAAGGGCAATATAGTAAATTTAGGAGACACAATGTGAGGAAGGTCAGCAGCAGCAGCATCCTACAATGCAAGATAATATATACATAAAACATCCTGAAAAGAATACTAAACATCCACATGATCCTCTGACTAATAAAATAAAGACAGATATATGTACTCTCATCATCTAATATTGAGAAAGCTGTTAAGGGAGATGAAGTTATTAAGGCCCCTCGGATACACGGTATCAAGCGTAAAGGTCCAGAACGCTTCTTTTTGCAACAGGGCAGTATCTTTGTCTGACCCAGAAAAGGTCTGCTGTACCTGGTCAATACCCATCACTTTTAGTGATGACACAGTATGATGAAACTCAGTACAGTGGCTAATCATTGCAGTGTCCTCTTTTTTGGCGTTAATTTTGCTACGGTGTTCAATAAAACGTGTTTTAACATATTTGCTGCAGCAGACTAATGGCCCTTCGGATTAATACAGCAGGGGTACCTGCTGTGTTAATCCTACCGGTATCTACCTGTCTGTAAGAGACATGGAGTAAAAGATAGGCTGAATCAGTCACTCTAACTGTGCACCTCTAACAGGCGATTGTGGGGGTTTTATTTTATTTGAAACACTACAGTATTGTAGCAGGGATTCTCCGGAGCTGAACCGCATTAATTTCATATCCGGGAATCACTTACTTCCCGAGATACAGGCCCCGTAATGGGGTGCCGGTATCCCCATGTTAAAATCCTGTGGGTCACGTGACCGTGGGATCTAAACAAAGCAGAGGGATACAGGCACCCCATAATAGGGCATATAACTCGGGAAGTATGGGGTCCCCGAAGCTCAGAAGATCCCTTGCTCTCCCACATGTATCAAACACCCCAACCCCTCACCCCCCCAAGAAAAAATCATTACCTTTGTGAATAGCTGCTAAGGTATTGAAGCTGCTTACATGTTATTTTTATTCATAGTGTGTGTGAGCAGGGGGTCTCCTGAGCTGAAAAAGTTGATTTCAGCCTCTGGGACCCCCTACATCCCGAGATACAGACCCCGGTATGGCCGGTATCCCTCTGCTTTGTTTAATCCCAAGTGGAATTTAGCATGGCCGGGATACTGGCACCCCATAACGGGGCCTGTAACTTTGGAAGTAGGGTCCCGAGGCTGAAATCAACTTTGTTCAGCTCACACACACTATAAATAAAAATAAAATGTAAGCAGCTTCATTACCTTAGCGGCTAGCCGTTGAGGCAATGAAGGGGTTAGGCACAATAGCAGGTTTATTGGGAGCAGAGGGGGCGAGTGAATGGGGTACTTGGCCCTTCACTCACCCTCTATATCCCCAATAAACATTACAATATGTACTACTATCCAATACACAACCCACCCACTCCCTGTGCCCCCACATAAAAACATTTTGAATTTTTTCTGCATAGGATTGGTGCCAGAGGCCAGCGGGGGTCCTTGGGTGGTCCACACAGGTGTCCATGGGCTCCACAGGAGTCTGGGGTCCTCGGATTATCCTCGCAGGTGTCTGGGGTCCAGCATGTGGTGCCCGTGGGTGTCCAGGGGTCCTTGGGTAGTTCCCGTTGGTGTCCGGGGGCCTCCAGGTGGTCTCCACGGGCACCACATGGGTCTTCAGGTGGTCACCAGGTGTATCCGAGGGCCTCCAGGTTGTCCCAGCGTGTGTCCAGGGGACCCACGTGGGTCCTCAGGAGATCCAAACGGGTATCTGGGGTCCTCGGGTTGTTACCACGGGTGTTCGGGGGTGCAATGAGGGTCTTAAGGTGGTCTCCTTGGGTGCCTGGGGGTCATTGGGTGGTCCCCTTGGGTTTCTGGGGGGCCCTGGGTGGTTCCCGCTTGTGTTCGGGGGCCTCCAGGTGGTCTCCATGGGTACCACAGGGGTGTTCGGGTGGTCCCACGAGTATCCGAGGGCTTCCAGGTTAACCCAATGGGTATACGGGGGGGGGGTCCTCGGGAGATCCCCACAGGTGTCTGGGGTCCTCAGGTCATTCCCTCGGGTGTCCGGAGGCCTCCAGGTGGTACCCGCGCATGTTATGGGGCCCAACAAGGGTCCTGAGGTGGTCTCCGTGGGTGTCTGGTTGTCCTTGGGTGGTCCCCACAGATGTCCAGGGGCCAACAGGTTGTCCCAGTGGATGTCTGGGGGCCCCATGAGGGTCCTCGGGAGATCCCCATGGGTGTTTGGGGGTCCTTAGGTGGTTCCCATGGGTGTCCGGTGTCCCCACAAGGGTCCTCGAGTGGTCCCCACGGGTGTATTGGGGTCCTCAGGTAGACCCTGCAGGTTACCGGAGGCCTCCATGTTGTCTCTGTGGGTTTTCAGCGGTCCCATGAGGGTCCTGGGGTGTCACTACATGTGGGGGTCCTCGGGTGGTCCCCTCGGATGTCCAGGGGCCTCCAGGTGGTACCCGCTGGTGTTCGGGGGCCCGAGGGTCCTGAGGTAGTCTCCGGGGGTGTCTGTGGGTCCTCGGGTTGTCCCCGAAGGTGTTAAGGGCCTCCAGATTGTCCCAGTGGATGTCCGGGGGCCCCATGAGGGTCCTCTGGAGATAACCAAAGGTGTCTGGGGGTCCTTGGGTAGTCCCCACGGGTGTCTGGGGGCCTCCATGTGGTACCTGTGGGTATCTGGGGGCCCAACGAGGGTCCAGGGGTGGTCTCTGTGGGTGTCTGGGGGTCCTCGGGCGGTCCCCACAGGTATCCAGAGTCCTCCAGGTTGTCCCAGTGGATGTCCGGGGGCCTTATGAGTGTCATTGATTGGTCCCTACGGTTGTCTGGTGTCCTCGGGTGGTCCTTGCAGGTTACCGGGGGCCTCCAGGGTGTCCCTGTGGAGTTTCAGGGGGCCCCATGATGGTCCTGGGGTGGTCCCCGAAGGTGTCTGGTGTCCTCAGGTGTTTTCCACAGGTGTCCTGGGGTCTACGGGGGTTCTTGTGGCTCCCTGCGGGTCCCCACTGGTGTCCAAGGGCCTCCAGGATGTCCCTGCGCATGTCCGGGGGCCCAACAAGGGTCTTGGGTGGTCTCCGTGGGTGTCTGATGGTCCTCTGGTGGTCCCTGCAGGTGTCCAGGGGCCAACAGGTGGTCCCTGCGGGTGCCTGGGGCCCCATGGGGATCCTTGGGTGCTCCCCGTGAGTGTCTGGGGATCCTTGGGTTGTTCCTGTGGGTGTCTGGGGGTCCTTGGGTGGTTCCTGTGGGTGTCTGGGGCCTCCAGGTCATCCCTGCAGATGTCCGGGTATCTTTGGGTTGTTTCCGTGGGTGTCCGGGAGCCTCCAGGTGGTCCCTGCAGGTGTCTGGGGGTCCTCGGGTGGTTCCCATGGGCCTCCAGGTGTTTCCCGTAGGTGTCCGGGGGCCTCACAGGGGTCCTGGGTGGTCCCCACGGGTGTCTGGGGGGTGATCCCTGTGGGTGTCCAGGGGCCTCCAGGTGATCCCTGTGGGTGTCCAGGGGCCCTCGGATGGTTCCAGCAGGTGTCTTGGGGCCTTCGGGTTGTTCCCGTGGGTGTCTGGGGGTCCTCAGGTAGTCTACTCCCCCTCCCCCTTCCAATACTTACTGTACAGTAATGGGCAAAATAACTATTATCCAGATATGGATAATAGTGCATTTTCCCATTGAAAATAAAAGTAAAATCCGCAGCATAAAGTAAATTAAACTGGCACTTAACCCTGCCAGCATGAAAGCTGTCCTCATCCTCATCACCGTCCTTGTCCTCCGTAGGCCTCAACAGCAACAGCACAATAAAAAATACAACCTAATGGCCCCTAACCCCTTTATCACCATAGCCGTTAGTTACTGCTATAGTAATTAAGGGGTTAACCCACCCTCCACCACTGACCACCCACCCTACCCGGGGACACCACCCCCGCTATTCATTCATTGGCACAGTTTTAAAGCATGCCCATATAATATGGGCATGCTTTAACACTATAGCAATAAATGTGAAAGCTAAAAAAACAGGCTCAAAATAAAACACAGTATTACATAGAAAATAAAAAACCCATTACAAATTACAAAAAAACTATTGATTGACACAGTGGCACACCCATACACTGTGGGCATGAGCTGCCACCATGCCAGGCAGTATAAAACCTGCCAATCACCAAAACAAGCCTCAAATTAAAAACACATTCAATTTTAATCTTAAAAATGCTAAAAAACACAATTGATTGGCACGGTAGGAAACCATGCCCTGTGGGCATGAGCTGCCTCTATGCCAGGCAATATGCAACCTGCAAAAAAATAAAATACAGTACAGTACATGCATCAAATACAAATCACATTGGATTGCCAGCAATAACAAAAAAAAGCCAATAAACCAATTGATTGGTGCAGTACAACACCAATGCCCTGTGGGCAAGGTCTGTCACTATGCCAGTCAATGGGCAACCTGTAAAAAATACATGCATCAAATAAAAAATACATTACTGTACTGTATATTGCCATAAAAAAACACAATAAACAAATTGATTGGCACAGTATCAGACCAATGCCCTGTGGGCATTGTCTGTCACTATGCCAGTCAATAGGCAACCTGTAAAAAAATACATGCATCAAACAAAAGACATTTTACATTGGAATACAAAAGTTACAGTATGCCAATGCAAATAAAAATAAATGGTGCTTAAAGCGCTTTCGCTGTGTGAACAAATATAATTTGATGTACAGTATAGTGTTGGTAAATCAAAAATACAAGGAAAGCTCATATATATGAGATGAGGCCGCCTCAAACAAAACCTGACTGAAGAAGATCAGAACATACAGTGGCGGCCGACCTGAGTCTAAGTCGGCTAGATCCGCAGCTCTCAGATTATCCCGGTTAGGTGTGGTTTTCTGTTTGTTTCACCCGGAGTGAACTGTGTTATTTTAGCGCTCGTGATTTTAGTATTTTATTCTCGCCGTCTGCAATACTGCAATGCCGTGTAAAAACTCAGGGGGGCGTTTGCGAGCTGTTTTCTTGGAAGTCTATTACCTTCACGGTTCAACTTACGTCAGTACACAGTCTGTGTGTGCACGCACAGTAATTGTAAATTTGCATATTTAAAGTATACAGCAGCGGCAGCTCTTATTCGAGCAAAAGCCGCTGGCTGTATGCGGCTGGGAAGCGGGTAGCCGCGGCGCGTGGCGGCGCACTGTGACGTCACAGTCACACGCGCGCCCGGCTTCCCCGTCTTCCCCGGCTTCCGCAGGCTTCCCCGACACCCCTGGAGATGAAATTAAGGTAAGCGGGGTTGCGGGGAAGCAGAGGGGCAGAGCAGAAGCCGGGCTCGGGGTCCGGAAGGAGAGTAAATTGCGCGCGAGGTGGAGGGGGTGTGCATGTGGGAAACGCGGCGGCGCGCGGTTATTACTGGCGGCAGCTGGGGTAGATCCCGGCATGCCGCCGGCATTTAGTGCGATAAAGTATGTCGCTACTGTACATGCATTTGCAGTGCTGTGCTGCTATACAGTATGTCTCATTTGAAAATTGTTGAAACGCATAGGCGTGTACTGTAACAGTGTCACATTTCGCCATATACAGCCCTCTCCCCTCGCTCAGGATAATTAACTGCACTGCAGGGTATTTCAACTTCTTATCTTCTCTACAATGCAGTACATCTCTCCCACACCATTCCTTTGAACATGTGTCTGGTTTCAATCACATTCCTGCTTGACAGCAGGTGATTACTACGCATGCGCCTGTTACTTCGCCCACCACTGCTTGCTTGCTTGAGTGAGTGACCAAAAAAAAAAGCCTGCAAAAACCATTTTACTGTATTACGATATTCAATCTGTAAAGAAAAAAACAGTGTGAGATCAGCGCTATAAATAATGAAATATACAATGAATATTGAACCCTGGTCTGGGTGGAATTAGGCCGCCAGGTGAGTACTGATTGTACAATCAGACACTTAAATGCAATAAAGAAAAAAAGGAAAACCGGCGCCTTACAAGTTCAGAATGATATGGAAAGTCCAAAACGATATCATAAAAGTCCCAACAAAGTCCTCTGTAGCAAAAACAATGGAAGAATTGCTGTGCCGCTCCCACCATGCATGAAGATTTATGTGGAGAAAACACAAACAAACAAAATTATGGTGCAGTATGTCAAACTAATATAACTGACATGATGACACAAAACACTAAATGACAAGACAAAACAAGACAGACAAACTAAACAAACAATAGCAATGCTAATAGTAATAAAAAGCTAATTTATTAAAACAACATAAATGAAGGGTTCCAGAAGACTAGAAAATCGCCAGGTCCAGATGGGGTAAAATTGGGACCTTACTCACAAGATATCAAATTGTAACAGGCAATGGAGATAAACGCCGTGCTGCTCATCCACTGCAGTGGTAACCGAAGCGCCTTCCTGTGATTCCCCTGCGTCGGGTGGATGCCACGTCACTAAGGGGCGGAACCTCCAGGCGGATGTCACGTAACTGGAAGGCGGGACTTCCTGGAACGGCGTTTTTTTCAACTTTAAGCCTGGATCAACTGCACCTCTTCCTTCATCAACAGACAGCTCTAAAAGAACTTCCCAACGCGTTGCATGCGCCTGCGCACACTTCCTCAGGGGATTTGTCAATTGAAGGCTTTTTCCACTTGGCATTTTTTGCTGCACTTAAATTTATTTTTGTTTCCTACCCATGCTCCCCTTGGATTTTATGTGTTTTTATTATGATGAACTGCCTTTTAAAATTAAAGTATGTCTTTAGCTTTGAACTTCATGCAGCTGTACCCTGTAGCCCCCTCCCCCACGAACGCTAGCTCAAGGATTTGAAATTCCACGGAGTCGTTAATTTCCTGAATCTTGCCATTGTGTTCTTATTCAATCCGTCCATAGCCGAGCTACAATGCCTCACTGCGCCTGCGTGTAATCCTTTTTGAGATAGGAGCTAGCTGTTTACTGCGCATGAGTCACCCAACCCCCCTCCTCTCCACAGAGTCGTTAATTTACTGAATCTTGCCATTGTGTTGTTAATCCGTCCATAGCCGAGCTACAAAGCCTCAGTGCGCCTGCGTGTAATCCTTCTAGAGATTGGAGCTGCTTACTGCGCATGAGTCACCCAACCCCCCACCTCTCCACAGAGTCGTTAATTTACTGAATCTTGCCATTGTGTTCTGAATCCTTCCATAGCCGAGCTACAAAGCCTCAGTGCGCCTGCGTGTAATCCTTTTTAAGATGGGAGCTAGCTGTTTACTGCGCATGAGTCACCCAACCCCCCCCTCTCCACAGAGTCGTAAATTTTCTGAATCTTGCCATTGTGTTCTTAAGCCGTCCATAGCCGAGCTACAAAGCCTCACCGCGCCTGCATCTAATTCTCTTTGAGATGGGAATTTTGAGGCTTTGTTTACGGCAACGCTTTGGAAAATCCCTTCTCAAATTTGATTTGCACAGAGCATCACCTCTCTATGCGCCTGTGTGTAATCCTCTTTCGGATGGGAGCTAGTTGATTCCTGCTCATGCGCCTGTAACTTCATCCACCACTGCTTGCTTGAGTGCCCCAATAAAAAAATTTTTAATTATGATTTTTTAACTGTTATTTTATCCACAAGCCTGCAAAAACAATCTTGATATTACGATATTCAATCTGTGCGTTTGCCTGCACATGGTTGATTTGTGTGCTTTTTATGTACTGTATTTGGGGGTGTAGGGATCACATTACAGTATTATGATGAACTGCCTTTTGAAATTACTGTACTGTACTCTACTCTATGTAATTTCTTTGAACTGCTGCACAACTAATCCTTCATCCCTCCCCCACGCACACACAAGCTCTTATCGACAGACACCTCCACAGTCATTAATTTTCTGAAGCTAGTCATTGTTTTTAATCCGTCCCTAGCCGAGCGTCAATCGCCTCACTGCGCCTGCGTGAACTCTAATCCTCTTTGAGATGGGAGCTTGCTGCTTACTGCGCATGAGTCACCCAAACCCCCTCTCTCCACAGAGTCGTTAATTTTCTGAATATTGCCATTGTGTTCTTAATCCGTCCATGGCCGAGCTACAAAGCCTCACTGCGCCTGCATCGAATCCTCTTTGAGATGGGAGCTAGCTGGTTACTGCACATGACTCACCCCGCCCCCCCCCCCCAACCCTTTGAGGCTTTGTTTACGGTAACGCTTTGGAAAATGCCTTCTCGATTTTGAAATGTAAATCTGATTTGCACAGCTTTGTGAGAATTGAGAGTTAAAAAAAACATTAACTGACTCATGTTGTTTTGTCATTCCTTCTTTTTAATTGGAGTACTGTAGGGGTGGGGGGGGGGTGTTGTCAATGATTATGATTAGCAGGAATATAAATAAATATTTATTTTATTTTATCAGGAACCAAAAAATACAAATATAAAAATAATCATGAATAATACATAATGCAGTCTTTATTAAGTTCTTCTGGCAGATTGAAATTGGATAAACATTTAGAAAACATTTGCAAAACATGGATAAACATGAGTAATGCACATTTATAAGAATACTATTTAATAATATATACTGTAATGTATAATATATATATACAGTATATATAGTAATATTATTTTTTCCGTCTTTATCTTGTTCCTTATTCTGTGTACAGTACAGTAGTTCATTGAGAGAGGAGAGGTTTTGTGTACATCATTACTGCTTTTTATATACTGTACATTTTACTGTACATTTTACTGTACAAACAGATTAGACTGGACACAACACCCCACCTCCCCCCAGGCCACCTTTTTTCCTGAAACGACAAGAAAACAAAAAATTAGTGCAGTTATGTGCGTACTGTATTATGGCATTGTGTGATGTGTAGTACTACTGTAGATGGCTGGTGCTGCTTTCTCTGGAAAGAAAAAAATTGAGCAGTTAGTAGGCAGTTACTGTACTATAATACTATATACTTACAATACTAGAGTACAGTACTACTTTCCTGATGCTTGCCCGTTACGCGCGATCACAATGGGCAACACAGTCGCAATATGGTCTATATATTTATTGCAGCGTTCCACGGTGAGTACATCGTTCCAAAAACTCATTATGCCTTTCAACAACTCGTCCTTTTTGGATGGTTTCATCACTTTCCGGATATGGTCCTTCAGCTGATGCCAGACCATTTCGATCGGATTGAAGTCTGGCGATCTGTCATTGGAAAAAAAGGACAATTAGTTTAAGATATACAGTACACAGTAAAAACAGTGGGGGAAAAATGAGACACGGTTACCGCACTTACTCCGCTGTTGCCATCTTATCATCTGTTGCATTAATCGCGGCCCATATAAAATACGCGTAACTTCTGTCGGGTTTTTGGAAAACAGGCTGCACTTGAACACTCATGGCGACGGCTCTCTGGAGAATACTGTAACAGAAACTGGTCTTTGTCTTTCTTTAATATGAAAAGCCTAAATTGATACACATTTGCAACCTCTTCCTTCAGTCTCAAGGCCAATTTACAAAAGCACACTGTGGTATCTTTTTTACACGAAACACCTGCAAGTCGACACATTACTGAAGCGCATGCGCATTACAATTCATGAATATCTGCCATCTGGCGGACACGCGAAGAATTGAAACCTATTAAATCCGAACCATTATCAATAAACGCATCAACCTTGCGTCAACCGCACATGACCCACGCATGACCCGTGGCTGAGTACGCAAAATGAATGCGGCATGCTCCCAGTGAAGTGCGTCGCATTCCTGGAAAAATCCAGGGAAAAAACGGCGATGTGTTAGAATAAAATTAGCCGCAGCAGTACAGTAGTACAAATAACAAATATGAACCGGCACCTCAGAAATGGTCCAAAAAATGTCCGAATTAACTTCTAGGTAATATACAGTAGTAAACCTTAGTTGGAAGTCTAATCTTGCACCTCTGGACCGCTAGATGGATCCGTGGAGATGTGTCCCGAAATATGTGGGATTTAAACACAGAAGAAAATCATAGTGTAGACTGCTGACACAACTTAATCACATATAACAAACAAAAACACACCACATAAAACTAACAAACAAATAAACAAGACATTTACACAATAAATTGTGCCCAGGCACAAGTCAATTAAGTATTGCTCCTCGAGCATACAAACTAAAATGTGAAAACACTCGGGGTGCACCGACAACAGCCAGAATGCGGATTTAATGTCGGCCTTCACCAGCAACGCGCCTTTGCCCATTCTACGCACTAGTGCCGCTGCCTGGTCGAAATTCGCGTAGCTAATTGAACACAAGTCATGATCGATACCATCGTTCACTAATGTGCCTTCCGTGGAGGAAAGGTGTTGAATCGGTGGCCGAACTGGTTCAAAAAACCTACGGAGCCCGAGGAAGCCCAAGAAAGGCCGAAACGCGTTACTCAAAACACCTACATTTTTTGAACCAGTTCGGCCACCGTCAGGAGCAGGATAAAGGAGCTCAACACTACACCCGGACACGGGCAGAGTTAGCTGCGCACCTCGTGCCCTGCATTAAAATCATAAAGACTGGCTGGCTTTTCTACATTTGACTCTTATGTCTTTTGACCTAAGTGCTTTTTATATTGTTTTTTAATTGTTTCATTTTTAATAAAGAACACGGTGTTTAACTCCATCTTAGAGTTACTTTGTACTAATACACGGAGAGCAACCCCAACACACTTTGGGGTTAGGATTGAAGTTTAAAGGAGAAGCACAAAGATACCGATTCCTACGTGAGCTCACACGTGGCCGTGTGAGTATTATTGTTATATTCCCTTTTATACTAACTACCTATTCTCATCATTTATTTAGAACATGATGGTCTTTTTTATTGAGAGTTTCCTTATGTGAAGAGGACAAAGACACCTCCTAAAAGATCACACTCACACCTGCCCGTGTGAGTGTTTGCAGTCTTTTTCTGCTTTTGATGTATTTACTCTTAACCATTAGAGTCTGGCATTGTTATTATTATTTGTATTGTCCCTAAATATTTGTTTTCACTCTCATTCATTTATTTTGAGGGGGACACCGCAATTGAGAGTTGCTGGTGAACTGAAGAGGCCATTATCTGGATCAGAAGAGAAGAAACACCACACCAGGAGAACATAGAAGAAAAGAAGGAAAGAAAAGAAACCTTGATGTGAAAGCATTTGCACAAGGCCGTGTAAGTTTTTATGATATTATACACTCCACCATCCCCATGTTTACTAATTCGGGAACTTACATTCTTGAGCTCAATCACTTTGAATTTATTACCCCTATCATCCCTCAATCTGTGCTCCCCCTTTTTTTCTTGTATTTCTGCACCATTAAGGATCCTGGATAGATCCTATTGGGGTTTGAGTCATAGGAAGAGACCACGAAGCAGATGGGAACCTTATATACTTTATAAGGTCGTGATGTTTGGAAAAGAATTTGATATTTTTCCCATATATTTCAGTTTGTGGTAGCGCCCGGGTATCTCTCTTTGCCACTGTCTGCAAGCAGCACCTGTGCTCTCCAGCCTTGGCGGAGACGCCATATTAAATCCTGTAAATCCCGTGGTGTATTCCCGGGCAAGGGAACCTCCATGTTGGGCACAATCCCTTCACAGACCACGCAGTGACCATGAATCTGGCAGGAATCCATTCCTTTTGAGTCCTCACAGCACATAGATTACCAGTCTACCAAGAGTAGGATGTTCGCCAAGCTAGCAAAGCTCCATCTCAATATGCTGCACACGATCACTGTCCATTAGAAGCACTCTGTGGTGCCATGGTTTTGCTATAACTAGTAGTACTCTGGGCTTCTTCTAGCGGAGGTTCAGACACCTTGTACATTAGGCACCCCTCCTAAAAGATACTTCCTATCAGTACTCATACGCCGCCCCACTCCGCTGCCAGTATCATGGAGTCTCTCCAGAGGTCCCTGAGACTCAGTTAACCAGAGCACCCCCTTTAGGCATCTCAACTACCCGCCCCAGGTCAACAGAACAGCAATAGCCCTTGTCTCCAAACTATTCACCCAATAGGGCTGTCTAGATTGTTCTTTGCAAGGAACACTATCCTCCTGACTACACCCAGCCTCCCTCCTTCATTAGCACTTGTTCTGGAAGCGTACCTTGTTACTTCCAGCTTTGTTTAACTGAAAGCCTGTCCTGTTACAGATCCCAGCAGCGCCTCCAAATGTAACAATCTTTCCCCCACCGCCTGGGAGATTCTACCATTACTGGTCGTGTGGTGCATGATACATGCTGGGTACAGGAGGGCTGAATCATCCGCCGGTGGTAATGGGGACACAGGACTAGGCTTCTGGGGGTTCATACCCACATATCTCTTTAGCAGTGCAGCGCCTCCATCGGCTGTAGGCTCCAGGAACTGAAAGGGATCTCCCACAGTAGTACTTATTACCTCTCCCCCCAGTAAGGTCATGCACCAGGCAGGAGGTATATGCAAACAAGAATAGGTTTATTACTCTTCTTTACAGTTACAGGAACAAGGCAGGTTCTGCCCTATGCAGTACTCTCAGCTATTCACTGAATGATGGTCCCTGGACTGTCACTACAGGCCAAGGGCACCCGCAGCCATCCTAGCTCTTCCCCACCTCCCTAGCAGAGGCAGATGTATGGTCCACGCTCACTCTCCCCCAGAGGGAAGAGGACTGGAGAAGGTCCAATCTCAGCCTTTCCACTGTGCCATCTGCCTTCCTCAGTGGGGGAAGGACAACCTACAAATTTAGAGCGGTCCTGTCTTTAAGTACAGCCAGGAGGAGGGCACCAGGTCTGGCTCATGATTGGTCATGCCCATGATTGGTCATGTCACCACCACCCCCATATCAACTACTGGCAACCTGATTGTACTAGGGTTTACTGCCAGCCCATGGGCAGAATAGTAGCCATCAGGTGACCTGGCTACACATATAAGCCATGTGTTGATAAAGCGCTTACATGACTATACATAATAATGACTGTGCTACATCAGAGCAGACAAAATTACCGTTTACACATTGCAGAAATAGTTAAGAATAAAAAGGCATGTAAGTGTAATAGTGGACATGATAATACACAAAGAACACGTCGCTTCACCAAACAAACAGCCACAAAATACAAATGTAAACTACCTGGTGCAAGGGAGAAAAGAACTACATGAACACACAAATAATCAGCAAGGATTATATAAAGCCCCAGTGATTGCACTCTAGGTAGATGACACTGTAGGTAAAAGTGTCTTCTAGTAGGAGGCCACTAAATAGCCTATTCCCTTAATAGGGTCAGCCGCAAAAGGTCACACTCAAAATAAAATAAAAAAGTTTTAATAAACAATATAAAAACCGACGAAACACCATAAAAATGCATAGAGATACATGGAATAAAATCCCCAAATGTGTGGAGGTGAGAGAAAGGCAATGATGTATCTAAAGCCACAGAATACTAGAGCTGTCAACTTCTAAACAGTCTCACACAAACTGTGTGTGAGGCTGTACGGACAACAATGTGTTAAATACATGGCAACAGAGGAGTAATAGTCGCTGTAAATAGATACTGTACCAGAAGAGGCTGCTTGCAAGACACAGAGGAAACTTCTAAACCTGAATGCTGACAAATCCTGAAGAAAAGGTAGCAACCAGGAACAGAGAAGATTTCCCCTCCAAACCACAAGGAATAGATAAGACTTTCATTTATAAGACTTTTCTTATATCTGTTCATTTCATGCTATATGTTTGGGGCTGGGAGACATGCTTATCTAAAGGGAGTGGTGGATTGCATAGTATTTCACTAGAAATACTCCCAAGTGAATAGAAGCTTTGTTTACCCCTTGTTTGGATGGTTTCCTGATGCTAAGAAAACAGGCGCAATAAAAGCCTTATTTAATTTCACTATAACCAGACTCCCTTGCATACCTCTGTGAGCGTCCGCCTACAGGCACCCAGAAATAAAATTCCTTTTGCCCCTAGATGTTCGGAACCCCCTCACTTGACCCCAACAGGGTCCGACAATTAATGGCGACGAGAAAGGGTCGCGCCGGCCAGGAGGGTTCTACCATTGACCGTAATGGCGGAGAAAGCCACGTGGCTTTCCAACACTAAGTGTGAAACAGGGTAAACTGAAAACCCATAACTCTGGTTCCGTGGGGACCCCAGGGTTGTGAGTTGGTAAGGATGTAGTCACTGCTCCGGCATGACTGCATGGCAATTTTCAGCCCTCTCCCCTTAACCGAACGGAGTAGGGTTAACTGTTAAAAAGTGTGTGTGTCCCATGTACTTCAATGGTAGCGGAGGTCCCATTGAATCCAATGGCGGCGCCGGCCCATGCATTTCCTATGGAGGCGCCGGCCCTATTGATTTTAATGGAGGGAAGCCGTGTGGAATAAACGGCTAAGTCAAAATGAGCAGAAACCTGGAACCCATAACTCTGGTTCTGTTCAACCTAGAGGGCTGAGATTCGGTCACCATGTAGTCCTAGTTCCGGCAGGATTGCTTGGCAAATAGCGAGCCTCTTGGGGCAACAGAACGGAGTCAGGGTAATGGTAAAATTTAGGTTTCTGCCATTGACTTGCATGGCAGAAAAAAGCCACTTTTGTAATGTGCTTTTAAACTGTATTTTTGTATCTCCGGTTCTGGGGGTCATGGAAGGCTGATATTTGGCCACTATGGCAAGGGTCCTCTGGCATGAGGACCTGACAAATTTCAGCCCGCTCAAACCCACAGAACGGATTATTTTAATATGTGTAGATATTAAAGAATGTATTGTATTTTGGGTCTGGTATAAAAGCCAGAGCCCATATGGTATGTTAATGCTCAGAGGGAGACAAGTGGTCTACAATAAACCCCATTATCAAAGGCTCCCCCACCCTGCTTGTGTATGCTAGCACAAAGGAAAGCAGGACGTGGGTACTTTATGATAAGTGTTGTGTTTCACACCTGAAGACAAAAGTTTTCCTGTCCCAAGCAGTCTTTCAGATGCCGGTCTTGTGGGAGGGGGGGCTAGGGAAATGAGCCCCTGATTAGAATAATGTCCACCCCTGTAGGCAGGTATGACGTTGCCTCTCAAGTGAGGTGGCAAAGGGTCATTGGGTGGAGGTAATTGATGTCCAATGCCTGACACCCTCTGTGAACGTATAGGGCTGGGATTCCCTATAAACGAGTGTAAGCCCTATACCCATTGTCTTTTCGTGCCTTTCGTGATGTCTTCATTTGAACCTGTATTGCTGAATGAATTGCCAATCCTGTACCTGATTGCTTCATTGTTCAACCCTTAAGTAAGTGTCTATTTCTTGTCTGTTATTTGTATCATCTTGTGTGTTCACCTTCTTTAAGGAATAAACTATATTTATTATATCTAAGTCGTGTTCAATTCAACCCAGATATTTGGTGTATATTATACCCTGTCACTAGCTACCGTGACAGGCTCTATTAATATATATGCTTGTCACGAGAGAACAGACAACATATAGAATAACGGGCCAGATTGAACAAGACTAGGATATAGTAAACTGAATGAGTTTATTTCCTATGAGCAGAACACACAATACATCAAGCAAATAGCATTACAGAAATATTTACACTTACTGGGGTTGGACAAGGAGATATTCAGCCGAATAGGTCACGGCAAGCACCAAAAGCTGCAGGCACCTTTTTAAAGCTAAGGGACATGGTTTTTAACATTAGCCTCATCCGATTGGCAATTAATTAACTTACACCTATTAAACATTGTCACATAACGTGGGAGAGCTGACATCACCCTCCCCTGACAGCTCCAGACATGTGCAGTGGATATTTTAGTAGCCCCACTTTGGAAACAGGGGCCCAAATCCTTGGCACCAGCAGGTCTGACTGACGTGACATTGGAACAGGCGAAGCTTTGTCTCAGGGTGTCACTTTTGACAGGTGAAATGGTTATCACCTAGTTGTGAGACCTGGTCTGCACATTCAAGGGGGTGAGTCTTAGCCCCTTTGATCAGCATATGGCCTCATTAACACATCAGAGGACTCATGTACAGCAACTCACACTGCCTTTCTGAATAAAAATATGGCATAAACTATTACATGGGAAATCATACTTTCTATTGGTAAGAAGGGGTTAACAATCCCTGGGCCGCCTGCTATAGGTGGGATTTAACTTGTGTCCAAATATCATCGTTATAGCATGTATACAACGAAAGTTATAATTTTTTCACTTTATCCATTGTCATGGATACAATACAATTTCCCCCCTCTCTCCATGTTAATACATAACATAGCAATTAATTCTGCTGAAGCGGGGAAATGCAGATCAACATATACACAATATGGTTAATCCTTTTCCCTCCCGACATGATTTATACACACATAGTAATATAACACAGACTGCTGGGGAAATACATCTCAGACCTGGGATAATTCTGCTGAAGCAGGGGGATGCAGATCAACATATACACAGATCCCATATACGCATGATCCTCATACCCCGATCATGACAACCATGTTACATAAACCACCGGGCTGAGAGGCCACGGGGGGAGGAGGAGCACACTGCATGTGGCCGAATCTTCCCACGCCTCCCCTCGCTTGAAACGGGGGGCCTTCCCCATAGCCCCTGCTCGCTGCCCCATGGCAACCGGGGAGACCAAATTAAAAAGCAACTGAAGGAGAGGGGAGGGAAGCGCTTGGCAGAAGAGCAAATCGCACAGCGGGAGGAAGTGAGAACTCCCCCACAGGAGAAGACAGTGCGTGCGCTGCTGCGCCCCCACTCCAGATCCCCTCATCCGATAGTTACGAGGAGGAGGAGAGGGAGGGGAGGGAGGGGAGAGTGAGCAGCCGGAACCCTTGTCCCCAAGGAACCGCACTGTGTAGCTGACCGTGCTCCGCTCGGAGTGCGCCCCCTCCCAACAAACCCTTGCAATTCCTTTGTGACAGCAATACATAAATAAATAAACAAACCCGACCCCTCTACGGCACTCACATGGCTGGCTGCAACCCACGCCCCTGTCAGCCCACCAGCCACCTCTCCCATGTGCGCGTCCCTCCCCAGCTCCCCCGAACACACCGCCTGTGAGCGGGGAAGTTCGGGAACCGTCGAAAGAGGGGGAGCACCGGGGAAGGACCGCACAACACATGTAGCAGCACAATTCATACCTTAAGCTTGTGCAGCAGGGAGAGGGAAACTGAGAAATGGCTGGCGGGCAGCAAACAGGGTGAGCTCCCACCAGCTGGGCTTTAAGTAGCCCACTTTGTAGCGGGCCGGAGAGGCAGAGACTAGACCCCCGGTCAGGAGGCCACTCTGGCCAAGGGGGCCGCTGTACTTTATTAGTTTTTATTATTCATTCTGGTGCTCTATTGTGGAATATTCTTTTGAGATATTCTGCATTATACCTGGCGTTGAATACTATGGAAACTCTGTGATATGTAATCATTATGTGCCTTTTTCTTTTAAATTGATTTGTAGGCAAAGTCAAACAACATGGCTAGAACATGTACTCTCATGACCCCTGAAGTGCATAGCTGTCAAGAGCAAAATTTAAATGATAGAAATTTCAAGTTGCTGAACACTGGGGCAGAAATTAGTGAGACTCATTCCAAGTGAGAGACCCAGGCATTTGCCCGTGCAGAAGTTTCTCTCACTGGCATTGTTCAGGTTATGATTGATAGTAGAAGGACCAGCTGGGCCAATTTTCTGTACTTTAGCCCAGCACAAAGGCAATTGATTTAGTCTACATAATTTACAGAACCATCCACTTGTATACAAACAAATGAATACACAACTAACATTTTGTCATTGGTCACAAAGTTTAAATATTTGTACTTAAAGCTGCAGTTCAAGCAATATCCTGCATGTGTTTTTTTTAATAAATCAGTTCTGTAGTAAGAAAAAATACTTTTAGCATTTTCTGTTAAAAAAAAAACAACAACTTTGAAAGACCAATTTTCTTGTATTCTATTTTAACAAGCATGTTTGTTCCTATAGCAACCATTTACATTCCCCATATCTAAAGATGTCTCTAAACTACGCCGATCAATAGACGGAGAACAAATTGACCGGCAGCTATGCCGTTCTTTAGGGAAGTAGAGATTGTCCACATGAAACAATTGAAGTAAAAAAAACGGGAGCTTGAACTGCAGCTTTAATCAGGACTAGCTATCTTTGTGTTTTTATAGGATAATGCAATAATGTTATAAGAGCAGTGAAAAGCTTGATCCTAAGCAAATAAGTAGTGTATAGTGTACTTTGATTGAAATATAGGAAGTTAAACTGGGGAAGCATCAATGTTGATTTTGCCCTGACTTTTCATAAAGTGTCAGCAAGACATATACTGTACAGTATTGGTGTGATAATAAAGATCCTTCTTACATAAACATAACGTGAGCACATTTCCCAAGGTCTTCCTCTGGATACAACCAGATAGTTCAGTTGCTGCAATTATCAAAAAAGTAAATACATTCACAGTATTTGACAGCAATGCTAAGCAGATTTCCCCTTGTTATACTATTGTTAACAATATACAGCAATAGGTTGTAACCCATCAAAAAAGTACAAAAAATACAATACAGACCGGCGCCGCTATAGTCCAATGGTGAAAAAGGTGATGTCCAATATTGAAATGTTCTCACATTTATCTGCAGGTCTGTGGAACGGCAATGGGCACCAGGTTTGCCCCAAGCTATGCAAATCTATTCAGGAGGATTATGTGTGGAACAACTGTCCCCTTGGGGCACACCTGGTGCTCTGGCGCCGCTTCATAGACGACGTGATTTTTGTTTGGTCAGGGAGTACAGAACAGTTGGAACACTTCTTTGTCTATTTAAACAACAACGACAGAGATCTCACATTTACATTCAACTATAGTAAAGAAAACATAGAATTTTTAGATCTCAGCATATCTGTGGTGAATAATAAGATTCAGACCAAGACATATTTTAAATCAGTACAGGCAAATAATTACCTACGAGCTGACAGCCAACATGATCCTAGCTGGATAAGAAATATTCCTAAAGGACAGCTCACCCGCTTGAAGCGTAATTGCTCCAATCAGGAGACATTCGAGATTCAAGCGGAAGAGCTGAAAAACAAGTTTAGGGCTAGAAAGTATTCCGATAAATTATTACAAGAAGCAACACAACAGGTTGAACAAAATGATAGGAATAGCCTCTTGGAATATAAGAAACCAGTTAAAGAATTGGAATTGAAAGGTAATTTGGCTTTTGTCACACAATATAATGAAATGGCTCCAAAGATCCGTCAGACTATAAATAAGCATTGGCCAATTCTTTTGTGTGACAGTACCTTAGCTGATTGTCTTCCAGCCAAACCTAAAATTATCTTTACGAAAGCAGCTAATTTAAAATCACGTCTGGCACATAGCTGCCCTCTGGGTCAAGCTAAATCTATGTCAACAAATGTTAAAAAAGGTTTTTTTAAATGTACTCGGTGTACTGCCTGTGCCTATAGCTGTAACACTCAAACATTTAGATCAAATGTGACAACAAAAGTATACCCTATAAAATCATATATAAATTGTCACACGACATATGTGATTTATCTGCTCCAGTGCCCCTGCGGCCTCCAGTATGTGGGCCGAACAGGGAGGTGCTATCAGAGGAGAGTATATGAGCATATATATAATATTAGAAGAGGTCTCATAACACATAGTGTCTCCCACCATTTCTTAATGCACCATAACAGTAATCCGGCGGGATTGAAGTGTCAAGCTATTGAAACAGTGCAGGCCAACTGGAGGGGAGGTGATCAGCTCAATCAGATCAGTAGCCGGGAGTCTTACTGGATCTATGAGCTGAAAACCCTTTCCCCCAATGGTTTAAACATCAATTTCGACCTGGGAGCTTTTTTAAAATAAAACGTTTTTAAGAATTTTTTTTTTTAAATTTATACTTTTAAGATGAAATTTTAATATATCATATTTAATTTTATTTAGATATATTTAAATTTTACCCTATCAAAAATAAAAGGTTATTATTTTTAAATATTTTTTGAATATTTTTTATGTACATATATTAATAGTATTTTAAATACTGTGTCACTTTGAATTTGAGACATTTGGTTATACGTTACAATGAGGTATAGGAAAATTATATCTGTTTGTTATAACTAATTGTGTATGTTTATTATTGTAATATGAGTTAAGATATACCTTTTTTATCATGTCTTGTATGTAGTGTATTCGTTGTAGGTATTGTTATGTATGTATTTAGGCTGATTGTATAATGGACAGGACTGACAGCCATATAGACCAATGAAATGTGAGTTCTAGGTCATATCATCCAATAGTAATGGCTTAAACAGTATTTAAGTAATCCATGTCAGGTGACTAAGACCCCTGAAGAAATGCGCATGCGCACGAAACGCTTTGGGCAGTTTTATTATCACTCGTGCAGTTTGGCAGAGACTTGCATCCACAGCCGCAGTAGCATATTGGAGAAGGATTTTGGCGATTTCATCCGCCCACAGGAGTACATTGCGGGCAGCAGGTTGACCGACGGCTTCAGGCGCATCAGTGAGTCGCGCGGAGCGACGCACTTCCGGTTTCGGAACGGAAGAGATCCCTGAAAGTCACGTGTCTAACAGAGCTGCAGCTGGCGAAAAAGCTACCTGAGAACCCCTGCTTATGATCTGTGGCAGTGCTGTAAGTAGGATTTTGGTTTTAACCAACCGGATCCCACATCTGCTACAATTAATTGTGTTTAATAAATTTATCATATTACCAGAAAGCCTTAATTGTTTTATGTAGTGTTGTCTTGTCTTGTCTGTTGTGTGTACTTTATGTTATATCATTGCAGTCTGCACTATGATGTGTTTTTCTTGTTTCTCTTCTCCCTGCATATATTGATGGAGTCCACACTGTGAAGCTACAGCAGGAAATCTATATCTATAGCCACCCTCCATGTGAGAACATTTCAATATTGGACATCACCTTTTTCACCATTGGACTATAGCGGCGCCGGTCTGTATTGTATTTTTTGTGTTCTGTTTTACTAACTGAGTCTTGGAGTTAGTGTCACCTGGCAGCCTAGTCATTATTTATTTTATTAATTAATTTGTGTGTAGGGTCACATTCATATCACGTTATTATCACTTAGGATTGTATTAATTATTAATTATTTTAGCGCTATATGCACCCTCTTTTTTCTTGCCATCAAAAAAGTAACCTTTCATTGTTTTTTTTATGCCATTACTGTTTGCCTCTCAAAATGCACTTTATGTGATTTTGACACAACAAAGTTCTCCTATTACTGAATCAATGTTAGTTACAATCAAAAGATTTAACGTTAGTGTGCCATCAGGTAAAGTAAATGCTACTGCCCACTGAATTTTTTTTTTGCAAACCATGATACTGTATCTGTATTTTTCCAAAACAATATATTGCAATATTTTAAAAAAACAGGTATACATCAATATGGGGTAGATTTGTAAATAGGTGATTTGGGAGACGTTTTGGAAAGACTACATTGATGGCACATGTTACTCTATATGACCCATGTCTACTGTAAAAGTCTTGGAGAATGTACCTGCTGACAATATACTTTAGCATGAAAGAAACAAAAGAAAGGGGGATCAAGAAAAGTCCACAATGGAGCTTGGACTTTTTGCTGCCCAGAAATCTTATGCAGATCTGCTGTATATGTGACTTTAGAATATGCAAGGTCACAGGTCACGAGGTAATATTTGTCGAATCATTTAGCAAACGACAATTTCAGTGACCTGGCACTGCAGGTGATTCTGTTGTCTTTTTCCTGCTGAGCAGACCCATATGCTTGCATTGGTTTGCACGATTATAAATGACCCCACAGTCTAGTCACCCATAAGCATGTCTACTTTCATACTATCTCCCTATTTGTGAATGGCACAATTACTGTACATTCCAGAAAGTATGTCTCAAAGTACTCAGACCCCGATCCACAAACTTGTGCTAAATTGTAGCATGCTTATATTCCCACTCATACTTTATGAAAGCGAGCTGACGCACACTAAAGCCTTATACCCATTTGTGGCTTGGAGTCCCAGAGTCTGCAAAAATTTTGATCTCTTTTTGGAAAGTACACCAAGATTTAATCTCCCAAAGATCATGTAGAAGAATACGACATGCCAGGACACAACACTAGCAGGCATAATAATCTGTGTGTAATCTGTGTGTGTATGACCAAAAAATTATTTATCCAAAATAATAAGCAATGCTTTGTGAAGCAGTATAATGCAGACTGTATAATGTGTGCACCTTAGTTGATGGTCATCTGTGTCTTACTAATTGATTTTCACTATCTTTCTTTGTCTAACTACAGTAGTTACAACGTCCTAATTATTCTGAGGATTAAACAGTTACTAGGAGTTGCAGAAAAACACAGTTTGTTTCTGGCAAGTAATGAATGCCAGCATTTTAAATGACTCTTTGCCAGAGGTGCCTACAAAGCTATGTTGTGCAATTCTTTTCCCGTTCATTCAGCAGCGAATGTGTGGGGTGTGTGTTTGGGCGGAGGGGGTGGGAGGAAAGAACACCTGATGTAGCTGGCTGGGGAATACAGTATGCAAAAGGTTATTTAAACGAGTCCCCTGCCACACTTCCTAAATGGATTTCCATACCTATATAGAGTTGATAAGACTAAGGTACCAACCTAAAAACTGGAATGGTGTCAGACACAATAGGACAAGAACCCACAACCACTGCTTTTCTAGGCCACAGCTCTCGCGGTGTGTGCTTGAATGTTCCTTTTTTAACAATCCGGCAACATTGTATTCAATGACGGATTAGAAAGAATCCATCTAGATTTTTTAGTATTCAATCCGCAGAAGGATTTTAGTGGGTGGGACGGATTTTGTCCAAAAGTTCCGCGGAATTCCGGGGAACAGATTTGGACTTTTCCGCCCATCCCTAATTATAATAGTAACTGTAATTCTATATAGAATTGTAATTCTACTGTATTTCTGTGATTTGTTTGATATACTGGACAGTCAAGCTTGGTTGAAATTCTGTATTCTGGATGTTTAATTTCTGGGTCAACTAAATGTTCATTTAATTTTAAATTGTAGTATGTCACGCTTTGCTCATTGTTCGTTTGATACTGATTATGTGAAATAACTACAATGCTATCACTTCAAACCCAGGAAACATTTTCTAGAGACATACTAGAAGGCTGATTATGGTGCCGACGTACTAGGGATATTACAAGGAATTCAGAGGCATAGCCACAGAGCTCAGTTAAATCAGGGTGACTAACACAACGTTACCTAAATACTGTAGGTAATGAACGTCATTTTTCCTGAGTTTAACAGGTATCCACAAAGCTAATAATATGCCAACCTAATGTCTGTTAGCAAAAGTAGCATTGTAACGATATATATGTAGTTACGCAGATGTTCGTGGCGCATATATACTGTATGTCATGCTGCTGCTGCATATATATCTATTGTGTATATGTGCATTAAAATATGTTTTGCATAGCATTAGCATACAGTATCTCAATGGGAACCTTTGTGTGATCTTTTTTTAGCACAGGCATCTCTCCCTAATTTATTTGGAGGAAGGTTTGAACACACACACACACACACACTCCACACACCCCCTAAGATAAGACATAGAGAGGGAGAGGGAGAGAGAGACGGAGAGGGAGAGGGAGAGGGAGAGAGAGATGGAGAGGAAGAGAGAGACAGGGAGGAAGAGGGAGGGAGAGAGAGGGAGGGAGAGGGAGGGAGAGAGAGACAGGGAGGGGGAGAGAGAGAGAGAGACAGGGAGGGAGAGGGAGACAGGGAGGGAGAGGGAGACAGGGAGGGAGAGGTAGACAGGGAGGGAGGGGAGACAGGGAGGAAGATGGAGACAGGGAGGAAGATGGAGACAGGGAGATGGATAAGGAGAGGGAGACGGGGAGGGAGAGGGAGACGGGGAAGGAGAGGGAGACACACACAGGTACACTGGTACACACACACACCCACACCTACACACACACACACACACACACACACACACACACACCTACACACACACACACACACACCTACACACACCTACACACACCTACACACACGTACACACACACACACACACACACACACACACCTACACACACACACACACACCTACACACACACACATACACCTACACACACACACACACACACACACACACACACACACACACACACACACACACACACACACACACACACACACACACACACACACACACACACACACACACACACACACACACACACACACACACACACACCTACACACACACACACACCTACACACACACATACACACACACACACACCTACACACCCACACACACACCTACATACCTCTACACCTACACACCCCTACACACCCCTACACACCCCTACACCTACACACCCCTACACCTACAGAAGAAACACTACTAAAACAGAATTCCTCCTCCACCCCACGGATTGTGAATCCATTCTGTGGATATGTTAAAATCCACAGGATGGATTTCCAGGAATAGGTGACAAAAACTGCCCGAAAAGGATTTCATGGTGGATTTGGATGTATCCGCTCTGATTTTTTTAGTACCCAAGCCGAAGACGGATTTTGGTTTTGGATTTGGTCTAAAAATTCCAGAAAATCCAGGAAGGGGGTTCGGACCAGTCCGCCCATCTCTATAAATAAGCCTGCATTTTTATAGTAAATGTTATGCTGCAGTAATTAAGTCTTGCTTGTACAAGTACTTTGTGTACATTGTACTGTAATGTTAGTGAAGGCAATCCCTGACTCACAATAACAATACTACCTCTGACCTATTGTACTTTAGTGAGTACTAAAAGGAACCTTTTATCCCGCCCAGTCCTCTATCAGCATGAATATTGAAGTGGGCTAGTTGTCATCTTAATGGTTTACCTGATTTCTTTATATCTTCCAGCACCACTTTAAATGTATATAATATAACGATATATTAAGTATGCCTTTTTTGTTTTTACTTTCTGTTTTCCAAGCCCTGGGTTTGTCAATCCACTTATCAGAAAGATTCAGCACCAACATGTTCTAGGGATAAATAAAACAGCCAAACATTTACATATAAGATAAATATTTGTTCTCTATATTCTCAAGTTACTCTTAAACCCTGCTCTGGCTGGTGTCCACTGAGGAGAGGTTTGAGAAACAAAGCAAACGATACACCGCTTAAAGGCTAAGAAAAGGAATGAAGAAAGGGCACATTTGAGCTAAGTCTGGCGCTGCTCAACGTCAGATACAGTACTGTATATACTGTATGCTGAAATAAAAAAAAAAGAAGAAAAGCAGAAGTAAAATAGAGTACTTTTCACCTCCCTAATAAAAAACTAGGGAAAATGCAATAAAGTATGTAAATTATATTTATTAGGTACAACATTTTATAAAAATAAGTCTATAATTACTAATAATAATATTTAAAAAAAGGGTTTAGTTGAATAATTTCAATCAATGACTATCACCCCAAACAAATAGTAAACATTCCCCATACATGTAACATGAAACATACATACTGAAATCTGTAGGAGATCATGCTAGTAGTGTTGATGGAGCAGATACTGTACATGGCTCAATCTTATGATGCAATGTATCACAGTTTGTGGTTCTGTTGTAACGGCCACCAATAGCCGTTCTCTTCAGTTCAGTTAAATCAATTAAATTACAGAAGCTAATGGTGCCATATGGGAACACCCCAGTAACTTGCCTTTTTAAATGCATGTGCAGGATTGTAATAGCAATTTATGGAAAAAAATAAGAATTTGCTTTGATTTATATGATATAAATAACCAGTAATACCTTACTTTTATTAAACATATAATGTTGCCAAGTGCAGCACTGGCCCCTAGCATGTTTTGGAGCCTTGCAGGTAAAGTAACCTTCGGCAATAGGCCATACTGTACATACTCTGGCTGTGTGACCGAGATAAGGAAAAAAGACTGGAACAATGCCAGCCTTCTGCTGGAAACATCACAAAAAAATACGGTATGAGAAGAATAAATGGAGAAAAGGGCAGTAAATCAATATAAATTACTGTTAAATCTGAATAAGTGTAAAAAGTGGAAATTACTGTCGGTTTATTCAGTATTTTAAGCTCACCTTCAGAGCACAGCGGTGAAAGAAATGGAATAGTGCCCAGTGAACTACATTTGTATTACTTGTCTTAGCATTCTTTTCAGACTATGGGACACATGCATCAAGCGCTATTACTGGTTACTACATCTGTTCCGTGCTTGATACATGTGCCCCTATGGCCCATATTGACTAAGCAGTGCTATTTAGAAAAATACCTGTAAAGCATATTCAAGTAAATGGTGTTAACATATCTTATGGAATAACACCCCATAGTAAATATGGGCTTTTAGCCCATGTTGCATGTGTGTAATGACGAGTTATTGGACCTCACCAGCTTTTCAAAAGACAAAAATAAATTATTTAAAACAAAACAGATATGTTTTGTGACGTGTAAGTGTCTTTTCTAGCATATTGAAACATGAAATTATATAGTTACATAGAAGTTGAAAAAAGACGTTTGTCCATCAAGTTCAACCTACGCTAAATTTAGACAACAGATACTTTTGGGGGCTATGCACTAAGCTCAATGGGTTTGCGTTCTGTTGTTCCAAAAAAGCACGTCCGTTAAAAAGTGAGGCCGGGGACGTGATTCACTAAGGCCTTCAGCCCATTTTTTAACGTACGTGCTCAAAATAGCCACAGCGTACGAGTTGCTTTTTTTCCCCCTGCTAGCGTTCTGAACCTTTCCGTTCGCTAGCTGATAGAAAAAAAGCCGCATGTAACATTTGCATGGAGATTCTGTATCTCCATGCAAGGCTGTTACAGGCGATTGTACACTAAATAAATACATTTTAATAATAGTGTACATGAGCAGGGGGTCTCCTGAGCAGAACTGCATTGGTTTCAGGTCCGAGGACCCCCTACTTCAGGAGATACAGGCCCCATTATGGGGTGCCGGTATCCCCTGCACTTTAAAGCTCCCGCGTCACGTGACTGGGATATTTACATTCTGCAGGGGACACCGGCACCCCAAACCGGGGCCTGTATCTCCTGAAGTAGGGGGTCCCGAGGCTGAGACCAATGCGATTCAGCTCTGGAGACCCCCTGCACATCTACACTAGTATTAAAACACACATAACAATAAACAATAATTCCTTACCTTAGCGGCTATCTGCTAAGGTAATGAAGCTCATTCATGACCATTTTAATAATAGTGTGCGGGAGCAGGGGGTCCCCTGAGGTGAACCACATTGATTTCTGCCTCACAGACCCCCTGCTTCCCGAATTACAGGCCCCGGTATGGGGCATCGGAGGCCAATGTCGCCGCCATCTTTATAGCGTCCAAGACGCGACGTATTTCTGTCTACATATTACACTTACCTTTTCCAGGCACCCACGATGAAGGCCGTCTTCATCCTCATCTTCATCCTGCCCATGTCCCTCCGGTGCTGCAAAACATACTGTACACAAGAATAAAAATAGCCCCTAACCCCTAAATCACCGTAGCGGTCATTAACCGCTACAGTCATTAAGGGGTTAACCCACCCTCACCCACTAACCCAGGCAGGAGGCCTACAGTAAATACCCTCCCCCACTACCCATCCCGTGAGGCCTAGCCACCCTCACCCACTAACCCACTAAACACTAACCCAGGCGGGAGGCCTACCCACATACCCTTGGGGCCAATACGCCCTTCCCCCACCCCCAGTACCCACAAGAAAAACAATACACTGCCCCACAATAAACATCATTATATTTATTCTATACATAACCCACCCCCTGTGCCCCCCCATAAATACATAATTTATTATTTTACATAGAGTGTTAATACCCCAGGCCCACGGGAGTCCTCGGTGGGCCTGACGGGTCACCTCACAGACCTACAGTAGCCCAGCACCATGTTTTAAACAGCGTCTGGAGGCCTGCGGATGGTCCCCGCCAGATGCCATGGTCCACCAGGTGGTCTCCGCGGGTCACCGTGTGCCACAATGGGGTCCCCACGGGTAGGCCCGCGGCTGTCTGGGGGCCCCGGGTCATACCCACTGGTGTCTGAGGGGCCTTGGGTGGTTCCCACGATGGCCTGGGGACCCACGGGTGGTCCTGCTGGGTCCGCGGTGCCCCCACAGGAGAAATTACAGCACCGGAGGGACATGGGCAGAATGAAGATGAGGATGAAGATGGCCTTCATCGTGGGTGCCTGTAAAAGGTAAGTGTAATATGTATTTACTCTATTTATTGAAAGTTATATGTATTTGAAATGGGCAAATGCATTATTATCCATATGTGGATAATAGTAATTTTGCCCATTACTGTATTGTATGTGTTGGGATGGTGTATTTAGTTATAAATATTGTTCATTATTTTTGGTGGCGCAACATAGGTACCGCAGGCCCTCGGGGACCCTGGGACGGCCGCGGATACCCCTGGACTCCCGCGGGGACTCCCGCAGGAACCCCCGCTTGGTGAGCCGGGGACCCCCGCGGGGTCAGCAGGGGACACCCGCGCGACCACCGGCCTCCCCCGGGGACACCCGCTGGCCTGTTGTATGGGTGTTGCGCATGCAAAAATGTAAAGCAAGAAATTTTTCTAAGTCCAGCTTTTTTTGCGGCTACCTTTAGTTGAGTTTAGTTTTTCTGTTGAATGCAACTTTCGCGTACGCTAAGGTTGCTTTGCTTAGTGCATCCCGCTTAAGGGCAGAATTTCACGCAAACAGGGTAACGAACGAGCAAAGTTGGACTGAGAAAAATTTCCTGAAAAAAGTCAGTTTTAGAGTGCAAAGTGCCTGTTTGCGTGGCTTAGTGCATCGTGTTCAGGGCAACATTACGTTCTAAGAGCACTTTGCGCTCTAAAAACGACTTACACTGGCGACACACTTTATTCGAGCTCGGCTAGTCCCACGAATTCGGGTATACCCGGGTATATTGAGGTTTGTGACTGTTTTCTGCCCGAGTGCATTGAGGTATTTTCCAGGCAGGGATTGAAGCATTTTATTCCCGCTGGCTGCAATACTGCACAGTATATATATATATACTGCATTACAATTCATGAATTTATGCCATCTGGTAGACATGCGAAGCATTGCAGCCTATTAAATCCTAATCATTATCATTTAACAGATCAGCCACCCGTCAGCCAGGCATGAACCCAGGCTGGGAAGGCAAATGCAACGGGGCTTGTCAGAGGTGAGGTGCGGCGCATTCCAGGTATCTGCCAGGTACATACTGGGTATTTGCTCGAATAAAGTGTGTCGGTGCAGTAACAGAGCTTAGTGCATGACCCCCTTTATCCCATATCTATACTTACTTATTGATCCAGAGGAAGGCAAACAAAAAACCCCAGTGTTATATCAACCAATGATATCTCATAAGGCCAGATCCCCGCTGCCTGCTGCAGCACCCGCTATGACAGGAGCTGCAGGGAGCCAGCCTGTCAGGTGCACGTGCAGCACAGACAGCGGGGTCATAGCCTAAGGGGAAAAATAAATTCCTTCCTGACTCCAAAAATTGGATCAGATTATTCCCTGGATCAACATTCTTCCCATGTATACTTATTTGGTATATTCCTGTATACGTTTCCTTTCTAAAAAGATGTCCCACCTTTATTTGAACAACTATTGTATCTGCCATCACAGTCTCCATGGGTAATGAATTCCACATTTTACCTGCCCTTACTGTAAAGAACCATTTCCTTTGTGGCTGGTGAAATCTCCTTTCCTCCAACTTAATGGATGGCCCGAGTCATTTGTACTGTCCTTGGCATAAATAGTTCTTTTAAAAGCTCCTTGTACTGTCACCAAACATATTTGAATATAGTTACCATATCCCCTCTTAGACGCCTCTTTTCTAATGTAAATCAATCTAATTTAGCTAGCCTCTCCTCATAAGTTAGAATGTCCATCCCCTTTATTAATTTGGTGGCTCTTCTCTGCACTCTCTCTAGTTCCATAATGTCTTTTCTAAGGAGTGATGCCCAAAATTGTACTCCATATTCAAGGTGTGGTTTTACTAATGCTTTATAATGGGGCATAATTATAATGACTTTCCTTCCATCCATTGCCCGTTTAATGCGAGATACAATTTTGTTTGCCTTTTCAGCTACTGCATGACTTTGGGCACTAGTGCTAAGCCTGCTGTCTACAAGCACTCCTAAATCCTTCTCCATCAAGGATTCCCCTAATTTATCCCCATTTAATTTGTAAATTGCTGGTTTATTCTTTCTTCCCAAATGCATAACCTTACATTTATCTGTATTAAAACTCGTCTGCCATTTACCTGCCCAAGTTTCCAGTCTCTCCAAGTCCATCCGTAGAGAAATTACATCTTGCTCTGATTCTACTACTTTACACAATTTAGTGTAATCAGCAAAGATGGAGACTTTGCCCTCGATGCCAACCTCAAGGCCATCAATAAACAAGTTAATTATCAGGGCTCCCAGTACTGATCCCTGAGTTACTCCACTCATGACCTTAGCCCAACCTGAAAATGTTCCATTTATTACAGCACAAATTGTGTGTATATATTATATATTTTTACTTTTCAGTAAGCAACTTGTGCACTTTAATTGCACAGAACCTCAGACAGCATAAATGCTTCATTTTTTTAACCCTTTAGTAGGGTGACCATATTTTTCACGGGACAAATTTTGTGCATGCACAAACGGCAAGCACCAACCGCACTTTTGCGAATGGCGAACGGCCATTACGCATGCGCACAAGCAATTGACAACTTGCTGGCTGCGCATGTTAGATGGGTGCCTGTCGGGCACAAACGGAGCTTGACAGCCACTTATGCGTGTGTGCTATCGGTGATTGCGGCCGTTCGTGCACATGCATGATTGGTTCTTGCCAACCACTCAGGCGCACAAGTGGCTGGAAACTACTGACCCCACAATGCATGGCCAGCAGGCTCCATTTGTTCATGCGCGCCCAGCAAATGCCCAAAAAAACAGGACATTTTTTTTAAAAGTCGGGACCCTGGACAAAGTTTAAAAAAAATGGGACTGTCTTCACTAAACTGAGTCATCTGGTGACCCTACCCTTTAGGCACTTTCACATATTTCACGTTCTCTTGTTGAATCCTGCATGCTACAGATGCTTCCAGATTCATCTCCACCCTGCCCTGCACATGGAGCTGATGAAGCGCGGCTCAAGTGCGGCCTGAACACTGCCAAGTAAAGAGAAGGGGGGATTAACACAGCGGGGGTTCCTGCTTCTGAAGGGACTCCCGCTGCGTTGATCCTACCGGCCCGTCATCAGTCTGGAAGAGCTGCGTAGTGAGAGCAGAAGAAAGCGATCCCAGAGACTGACCACTTCCTTCTGCTCCTTTCCTTTGACGCTCTTCCAGAATGGTGGCAGCCAGGAAGGCTTAACACAGTGGGAGTCCCATTCAGAAGCAGGAACCCCCGCTGTGTTAATCCTTATGGACATTTAGTCTACTGAGTTTTTGGCCTTGGGGAAGCCGCGATCTGGCTGTGGTCAGGCTCTCTGTCAGCTGCAGTTTCTTGAGGCAAAACGTTAAATGAATGCATCCCCATCTGTTCCTTCTCTGGAAATAGTGGAGATGTTGAGTAAGAAATATATTAAATCGAAGAAGAAAACAGGTGCGCAAATCTCATCAGGACATGGAAGATAGAAATAAAGATACCAAAATAGTGTAATATTGTCAACTACAACAAATGTAATCAGTGTTGAAAGCTCTATAAAGTTTGCACTCATATTGATGACGTGCTCTGTATCTGGGAGGGTTACGAGGACACTCTGAAACAATTTGAGGTGTATTTAAATAAAAATAGTTTCAATCTTAAATTCACCTCTGAGTCAAATAGTAACACAATAGACTTTTTTGATTTGAGTTTAGAAGCTAAAGTGGATTCTCCAATTATCACCAAAACCTTCTTTAAAAAGGTAGATACTAACAGTTTACTAGTATCATCCAGCAACCATAAAAAATCTTGGATCAACAATATACCTACAGGTCAATTTATGCATTTAAAACGCAACTGTAGTCTCCAGAAAGATTTCAATACTCAGTCCACCACCATGCTTGAAAGATTCATCCATCGAGGATATGATAGGTCCCTGTTGACTGAATCTTTAAAAAAAGTAGATGACCTAAATAGAGATTCACTTGTAATACAACAAAAGAAGGTAAAAAAATACAAACAGCCCTCCAGAATATAAAATTAAAAATCCTTTCATTACTGAATTTAATTCAGTTAGTAATAACATCCAAAAGATCATAAACAAAAATTAGAACATTCTATGTAATCTAATTTTATGTCCTTCTCTTCAGCCACGGCCTAGTTTCATTTACCGCAAAGCGAAAAATTTGAAACATTATTTGGCACCAAGTGATATCGGTCCACCGGTACTTAAAACACCGGAGGTTCCTTGGATGTCTAAAAAAACATCTGGGAACTTTGGCTGTGGGAAGTGTAAGGCGTGCAGTAGGTTAAATTACGAATGCAGGACTTTCACTTCTTTCACCACAAAAGAAACATTTGTGGTGAAGGACTGTATATCTTGCAAGACTACTCATGTAATTTACCTCCTTCAGTGTCCTTGTGGATACCAATACATTGGACGCACGAAGAGATGTCTTAAGATCAGAATCCTAGAACATGCAAGGAATATCAGGCATGGATTGGAAAAACATAGTGTGTCTAGACACTTTAAGAGTAAACACAACTGTGATTCCACACTGCTCCAATACATAGGCATTCAAACTATTCCAATTGGAAGACGAGGAGGGGATAGAGAAAAAACATTGTCTAAACAAGAGAGTCTATGGATTTATAAAATGCAAACCATAGCACCTTTAGGTTTGAATGAGGAGATCGATATCTGGTCCCTATAATAGATATTTATTCATTATGTTTCCCACAACTATATATAATCCATAAAAATACCTTGTTTTAATATTTTATTCTTTTTATTTTCATTTTCATATCATGGGCAATATTCCCACAGTTGGATAATCCTGTTCCATTCATGAATATATATATTCAGTATGTTTGCCGTTCACAACTATATATACACACGTATTGTGTATATGCATTAAGTTCTATATGCATGAATAAGTAATACTAACCATTTTTCTTCTGTTTTTTAGATATATTTTAGATATTTTATAGTTTTTTATGTATATGTATATAAAAATGTTATGTTTTTATAATTAAAATCGTTTTTTATTACCCTTCCCTTTACCCTCCCCTATATGCAGAGTTTGGGTATGTCAATGCAATGCTAATTAGTGGTGTCAGATTAACATATGGGCTGTTTCATCCTCCAGCCGACAATCAGGAGAGGGTCTTAGCTATAAATACCATGCAATGAGAGCCTTAGATATTCCCTGACGAAGTAATTCTATTACGACACGCGTAGGAAGGCGCGTTCCAGTGCTAAATTTGATTGTTTATGGACATTTGTTCACCACGAGTGAATACCCTTGCGGACACTCCAAACCAGCTTTACCCGGCCAGAGACGCGACGGAACTACGGTGACGTCATAGAGGTCTGCCGTGAGTTCGATACACGAATCCAGCGAGGAACCGAGTCGCTGCAGATTGGAGTTAACATCTCTTCCCTATCGGATGACACACGCACCAGTTGAGGTTCCAGAGACGGCTCTTTGTGAAAGAGAGAGAGATCTGCCTCTTCGATCGGCTCGACCGTCGTGTATTGGTGCAGTGCTGATGTGCTGATGTGGTAACATGTCCCTAACATGCCATGCTTTAACTATCTAATTTGATGTACTGTACGTGAGATACTCACCTGCTGTCACATATTCAATATATATTTTAATACTACACTATGAGGTTTTGGGTGTTTTTTCTTTTCTTTTGTTTTCATTTAGTGTTATGGTTTGTGGAGACAGTCCATGAAATACAGCAGCAGTAACCTCTCCGTTTACTACACTGAATAACAGGTTTTTCATTTAATGTTTGTAACATAGCACCTAATTGGTTTGAACAAGATTTTATAATGATAGTATTTCCACATATAGTTGTTTATTTAATCACTTATGTAATCACTACATCACTGTCTTGAACGCAGTATTTTTCACATTTTTGTTGTCACCAAGATGTAAAAGTTCACTAATAAATTACAAGCCAACTTGGGAGGAGTTCAGGGCTTTTTTATTTGTTTATTTTTGCTTTGGATTTTTTTTTTTAAAGAACAGCAAATAAAAATATAATTTGCTAGCACATTCGCACGTCTAAAACAGTTTTACACTATTATCTCAGCCTACAGTAGAGTGCTTCTACAGCAGCCAGGGATTCTGGGAAAATACATGCAAATGAGCACTCACAGTGTCACCTTTTACTTCATGCCCATTTGAGCATGAACCCCTATAAGCTTTTACCTGCCGTATTACACAGATTGTCAGCACAACCTGGGTTATAGAATTGCATAGCCAGTAACCCTACCCACAGACAGCTATTTTGACCTTTTGGGTCTCTACAGTGTGAGGCTGGTTATACTGGCTTTGTAATGTGAAGTTGGAATAGGTTTCAACCTCACTTTATTAAAGTTATAGTGGGTTAAAAAGTGACAAAAACCCTCCACTGTACAGTGTATAACAAATAAAATTATCACACATATTCACATGCCATAAAATAATTGAAATAAGAAGGAAATTGTATCTGGTTGTTTTTGAGGGTACATCATTAATGTCCTGTAGTGCCCATATTGACTTCTCAGCTTCAATTTAATTTCTATAGAAGTAATTACAATAATCAGCACCCACCAAAGAAAACCATTGGAGTATACTCTCTGCACATCTATAGGCCAGCCCCCCCATCTAAGTGTCCCTCTACAAATACAAGGGATTGCACCATCAATATACAATGAACTACTAGATTGATAAATATTGGAACTAGTTATGCAAGAATAATTGTCCAAAGTGGTGCTACTCAATACAGCGAAAAGGCAAAGGATTGCTGGAACAGCGAACCCATGAAAAAATGTTGGAACTCACCATATAATAAAAATAAAAAAGGTTTATTGATCTACATATAAAAAACACGAAACAAAGCACAAAACAGACAAAAAAAATCTCCCACGCATTTCGCACTGGATTGGCGCTTTCTCAAGGAGTACAGAGACAAGGAGAGGTATGTATTATTTATACCTATCCTATGAAGTCGGACATATCTGAGTAAAATCAATCAATTAATTAATTAATTAATTAATTAATTAAATACTGACAGGTTTGATGTTCGTTTGTCAAAGCTGTTAGACATTGCTTATAATAAGCCTTCAGTACTGGGCTATTTGCATTACATGCTTGTTCCAGCATTGCGCCCACAGAGGGAGAGACGGTGCCAAACAGTGAGCAGCACGACTCTACACCGAATACCGCAATAGACACTGGATGAGACTTCCAGTCCAAGTTACGATGTAGAGGTAATACAGTATATTTGCTTCTCCTTGACTACCTGGTAGGTCAGTCAGTACATCTATATAGAGTCCTTTAGTTTTCCCTCCCTCTATTTACTTGGGCTTGTTAATAGAATTAGACCACACAGTACTTATGCCGATGGTGTACCATTATTATTACAATAACCCGGTGCTTTTCCTTGAGCTTACACTCGGCTTGGTTTGTTTACCTATTCCATACAGCACCTCCCATTACTGAAAGACACCTTACATACACATAGAGACCTGGACTACAGAGGCAGTACAACATCATAAGCAAAATAAACAATTCACCGTTCGTTCCTTTACATTATATGAGTGCATTTTTGAGTGGGAAGGAAGCTAAAAGTACCATGCTTTATTTATTTTCTTGTTCTTAACCAGAATCTTATCTGCAATTTAATTACTATTTGACTTTTTTTTTACCAACCCTAACCTAATTGTTTTCAATCCATCACAGGTATGTTTCTGTTTTGTTTAATGCTTCACGTTGCCTTACAAATATTTTTAATTATTTATATCATTGTAAGTCTGTGTTGTATCTCCTAGGTGAGTTACGGTTTTACAGATAGGAAGGTAGATGGTTCTGTCTGCAAAAAAACTTCTTTAAAAAGTATGACACAACATGAAGTGGAGGAAAAATTGGACCAATTATGCCAACAAACTATTTTATTTGTACTGATATTTTTCCCCCAAAATGTTTTATATAGTATGCCTGGGTTTAGGATAATCAATTCAATGTTTAGCACTCCATATATTCCTCGTAAGTAAGCAGGGCACATGGATTTATTAGAAAGGGGCCACATGACTGCAGCGATGAGGAACCTGAGGTGTGACGAGTTAAACAGTGTTACTAAAGGGTTTAATAATCTGCCTGCAAGAGGTTTGAATAATGGGACGGGGCTTATGGGACAGATAGGGAGGCTGTAACTAGGCAGAGGCAACACTCTGTTAGCAGCCCGTCTAGACAAGTACCCACCCTCCCTTTTTTATATTATTGTTTAAAAAAAGGCATATATTATAGTTGTCACAGCGGTGGTGTAGATATGAGTGATAGTACGGGGATTGGCCCGACTGGGGAAGGGAGCAACAACGCTAGAGCTATGCAGTAGGCGTGGGGCCAAGTTTTGTTTTCACGTACCCACTTGGCAGTTATGCCAGTGGCTGGCATTGGTGAGTTAAACGTGTATTGCTAAGAAGGTCCATGTTGTAATATTAATAAAGCTGTGGCCGTTTTTCATCCAGATCAGTCTGTCTGTTTTACTTGGGACTTGGGTGAGATGGCCTGGGGGTTAAGAAAGGAGGAATGCGGCAGTCATGCAATCCTCCTGTTTATGACACTGTTTAAATCTACCACAATCTTCTCCAGTCTGCTTCTATGATGGAAACTGAAAAGTAGATTTACCCATTTGACCTCCTGTACAGTAGATTAGGGAATGGCAGATTGGGTTACTGCAAATCAAGGGTAAGGATGGGCTCTTTGTATTCACATGTAATTCAAAGCTTAAAAATTCACTGATCTCACCACTAGATAAATAAATACCTTTATTCATTTAATGTTTGAATTTGATTTTGGCCCAAAACCACACACCATGGAAACACAGATCCCTATTCACTACTTTCGTCTTTCTACTCAAATGGCAACTGATATTTTAATTTCTAAATAGGTTTTCAGCATCCATCCATCACAATTAAATACTTCACTACAGTATGTCCGCATAGCATTGCATGGTGTGCAAAGTGTACTGCATGTGAAGTTATTATTACCATAAACGACATTATTCTACAACTTTCTCAAAAACAGTCATTGTAACTATACAACTCGCACAATTGAATTTGCAAGGACTGATGCTATCTGGTGGATATGTCACATATTGGGGCACATTAAAAAGTGCCAGTATGGCACACACGTGATTTTAAAGTGGATGGTAGTGTTCTTAAACAGTGTCGTAAACTCCGCTGCATAGAATAAAATTATAACCCTTCAAAACAAATACAATTACCTGTGTACCACCCCTACCGACATGGGAACCAGCGGATATGCCGCTGAAGATGGAGAGAAAAATCCAGTCCACGGAATTGACCCACTTTTTCCTAAAGAGCAGACAGACGGTAGCAGATCCCAACAATATCGGCAGCGGTGGAGAGCGCACGTACGGGCAAGTGCAGGCAAGAGACATGTCGGAATCAGAACTGGAACAGGTGAGGGAGGAAAATACTCAAAATAACCCCAAAAGCCCTGAGAGAATTTTTTTAAAGAGATGCAGGGGGTGTTTAAACAGTAAAAACATAGGTGATAGTGCGCAGCTAATACCTAGTACAAGACAACTTGTAATCAGTGCACAGTGAATAAAAAACAATATTGTTGACCTTATATGTGAGGAAGACACTACATGTGGGTCTGCAGCCTTTCTTGGGGGTGGCTCAACACCCCTGGAACTAGACAAAAAACAAAAGAACAGGGCGCACAACGCACATAGTGAAGTAAAGTTTAAAAAGTGACTTTATGATTAAAAATAAATAGTTCTGCGTACATCAAAGTAAAATAAACAAGCAGTTGGTTAATTGGTTTACCACACCAGGAGACGACCGGAGGCGACACCCTTTACTTGTTCTCAGCAGGTGGTGGGTCAGCAAGCGTCTCGTCTGCTATTCACTCTCCAGAGTATCCAGAGCTCTCCGTCTCAGGGTGGTAGATGGGTTAATACCAAAGTGAAAGTCCCAGAGCACCAGGCTCAAATCGGCGTGAATCAGCCACAGTCAATGTCCACAAGGCTTGAACGCAACTCGCTTGCCCGCTACTCATCGTGGGGCGCCAAGGCTGTGGCTGAATTTAAATCAAATCTGACTGCAAGAACAACACAGCTTGATAATAAATTGGAGGAATCCACAGAAGACTCAACAATGAGATCAGAAACCTGAAAGATAACATCAACGATCTGGAAAATCGTGAAAGAAGGCAGAATCTCAGGGTAAGAAACATTCCAGAAGTATTTGAATTAGTCAAATTACAACCATACCTACTGTAACAAGACTATTTGTACAAATAGACTCCTTTTTACAAACAAATGCACTGCACATGGACTGAGCACATTGAGCCTTAGGACCAAGATTTACAGACCCTCATTAAAGCAAAGATGTTAAAGTGAAACTTCACTATTATATGACGAAGTACAAAATAATAAAGGGATGATGGAATCAAGAATACCTAGACTTTGAAAATTCCAAGTTACACATATTCCAGGACCTTTCAAGTTCCACTATCTCGAGAAGTAGAGACATACGCTCAGTTACAACAGTACTCAATGAAAATGAGATACGTTATAGATGGGCATTTCCATTCCACCTAGTAGCAAGTAAAGCGGGAGGCAAGCTTCGCTGAGATTCCCAGAGGAGCGGAAGCTTTCCTTGCGGCTCTGGGTCTGGACTCACAGACGAAACTAAAGGCACAGAGATGTTCGCAGTGTGGGACCTCATCAAGGGATATACACTGTCATGGAACAATAACTACATTTCGGACTCACCCCCCCTCTCTCCTTTGCAGCTTCTGCCTGTCAGATCTTATTCCCAGCTGCATGGAGTTTGCACACACATACTGTGCCTGTGTAACTTGCAACAATGTTGCATTTCTTGCTTCCGAGCATGGAATCAGTGAGCTGCTACTGCAGTTTCTGAGATCCTCACCAGAATGGGCTAGTCTGCCACCCCTCCTGTTTGTTCAGACATAGTCTGCCCCTAGACTATTCCTTTACCCACACTGCCCTTCACTTCCTTTTCCACCCTGGAGACAGTGAGTAAAGAACCCCTTCTCTGTTCATCCAACATGGTGAGGCCATCTCTTTTTACCGGTTTCTAACTAATAATCACCACAACATACCATCCACACGAATTTGTATCCTGCTGCTTTCCCCAATAAAATGGAGGAAATATTACAGGGCTTGGAGTGATTTAAAAGGGAACTGTGTTAATGCTATCTGGGCCCATTCACACATCAATCGTGGCTTCAGAAAAGTAAAAAGAGGACCGTGTGCCTTGGGGACACACACAGAGGAGCTGCTACCCACAGCCTTTATGCTAAAGTACAAGCAAGCAGCTTACACAGCTAATACAGAGCAGCCTCTACAGCAGTACAAGCAAGCAGCTTACACAGCTAATACAGAGCAGCCTCTACAGCAGTACAAGCAAGCAGCTTACACAGCAAACTGCACACAGCCTGCAGCCTTACAGTTAAGCAAACTACCTTGCACACAAGGCAGCAGCCTTGCAAACTGACAGTACAGCTTACACACAAACCTAATTGCCTTTCTCTGTCTGAGTTCACCCTCTGCACAGCCCCATAGTGAGGAGCCACCATCACACCTACCCCTGCGCACGTCCCCACGGCTAGCGCCATCAAGGGCCACGCTACTGGACACCCGCCAGGACATGGGTCAGAGCCACCGGACACCTGTGAGTACAGCTACCCCCACGCTGAACGCTGCAGGACACCGCTCGGCATCATCTGAGACAGACGCCCATCGCTGACAAGGTAAACGACCGCACGCCACACGCACTGGCTAAAGGCCTACACACACCTACAGCATGGCAGAACTCAGAGCCTCACCAGACATCACGCAGGAAAGCGATCACTCAGACACAGAGAACGCTGCGCATCTGCAACAGGCGCAGTCAGGCGCAAAGCCCAAACGGACAGTCACACTGACACAAAAGGCCCGCAAAAAATACGAGACTGACATTGAAGCGCACCGCGCTAAATTAGAGTTGGCCTGGAACACTACCACACTTGGGATACGCAATGTCGCCGCCGCTGGCAATTCTGTACAACAGCTCGAGCAGGCAATAAGTCAATTAAAGATAGACCACTTATGCTACCAAGGGCTGTCAGAGGCATACGTCACCTACCTGGCCAGGGCTAATACCGGTGAAAGCCTGCATGAAAGGGACTTACAGCACAATACTGACTCGACACGTGATAGTCGCATGCGAACCGCCATCGCAGACGCCCAAAGTGAGAGAAAAGAGCTCCTCCTGGAGACGGCATCGCAGCGCTAGAGCACATCCAGGCACTCATCAAGGTCAGCAAGATTAGCGCAATCTCACGCGTCTAGCGCAAGCGCAAACGCTACCAAGGCGACCAAGGAGCCACCGCAGAGGCCGCACGTGCCAGGGACGAATATGGTCAGAGAGAGGCAGCCGTAAGGGCAGAAAAGGCGCGCATAGAAGAGGAGGAGCAGGTTGCCGCCACCGCTGCCAATGCCGCCGCCGCCGCTGCTGCCACCGCACCGCTGCTGCCACTGCTGCCACCACCGCTGCTACCGCCGCCGCTGCCAATGCGCGTAGAAAGGCCGAATTAGACGCGGATCTAGAGGCTCTAAGCAAAGAAGAGGACGCCGCTGCCGCCATAGCCCAAGCCGAAGTCCTAGAAGCAGCTGCGAGACAGGACAGCGGGGAGCTACCGTACAGACGGATAGCCTCAGAGGATCCAGCCCAACGCACTGAAGACTACGTAAGGAGCCTCTTCAGCATAAACACCAGCGCACCATCTCAACACGGAGGGAGTGACACCACAGACACCGAAGACTTGCTAGGTCCACGAGGAGAAGACGCTGCTCCGTCAATGGCACAAGCTGCCTGGGATAGCCACAGCCGCAACAGTGATCCACACGCCAGCGCGCACACGGATGCACTACAACGGGCTCGCCATCCAGGTACACCCACACGAAGAAACACAGCCCCTCACACCGACCAGCAGTCATCACGCGTCCATGCCAAGGAAGAGGCTACCGCACGGACCCTCCCAGCAACTACCTCAGAACGGGACAAACACGCCGATGCCTCAGGCCTGACAGACATAGCCAAGTATATGATCTGGTGCGACCTGGTGCAAGCAGGGCTCATCTGCTTCGACGACCGCCCTGAGAACTACCGAACGTGGAAGTTCACGTTCAAAGACGCAATCAACAGCTTGGACTTCTCAGCAAGGGAAGAGCTCAACCTGCTACTCAAGTTCCTGGGGAACGAATCCAGAGAGCACGCAAATAGACTGCGGGCGGCAAACTCGCACCAACCCCAAGTAGGTCTTGACCTAGTGTGGGAAAGGCTAGAAGAGTCCTACGGCAGCCCCGAAGCAGTCGAGGATTCGCTCTTCAAAAGAGTCGACAGCTTCCCCAAGATCACAACTAAAGACTACTCGAAGTTACGAGAGCTTGGGGACCTGCTGCAAGGAAAGACCATTGCTTAATAGGTCTCAACGTCCTAGACTCAGCTTGTGGAGTGAGACCCATCCTGGAGAAGCTACCCTTCAACCTCCAAGAAAGGTGGATTTCACAAGGCTCCAAATACAAAAGGGAGAAACAAGTCGTCTACCCCCCATTCTCAGTTTTCTTGAGCTTCATTGCGAAGCAGCCAGGACAAGGAACGACCCCAGCTTCTTCTTAGGTGCGCAAACCACACACAGTGCAAGCAGCCTGAGGACAGAGAGACCAGTGGCGAGATACGGTAACACCCAAACACCCATCTCGGTCCACAGGACGAACGTGCCTCCCACGACCCAAACTACTCCCGACCAGTCGATCGCCGGGGACAAGAAACCAAGGGACCTTAACAAAGAATGCCCTATACACAGAAGGCCGCATCCGCTTAACGAGTGTATCGGATTCAGAATGAAACTCATAGAGGAGCGAAAGAACTTACTCAGGGAATGGGGAGTTGTTTCAAATGTTGTGCTTCCACAACTCATTTATTCAAAGACTGTAAAGAAGAAAACAAATGTACGGTGTGCGAAAGTGACAAGCACGTGACATCGTTACCCCCAGAGGCATTGACACCCCACCAACTCAACAACCCATCCTCCGTAGCGGAGCATGGCGGGGAGGAAGGAGAAGGAGAGCCAACATCCGTCACATCTCAGCGCACTGAGGTTTGCGGAAAAGAAGGTGACAAAATGTCCTGCTCCAAAATATGCCTTGTCGCAGTGCACCCCCAGGGACAACCTGAGAAGGCTATTCGGATGTATGCAATCCTCGACGACCAAAGCAACAGATCATTGGCGAAGACGGAGTTCTTCAACTTGTTCAACTTACAGGACAATGCCTCACCTTACACCCTCAGAACCTGTGCAGGGTCAACTGAGTCAACAGGGAGAAGAGCAAGCGGTTACTTCATACGTTCGGTGGATAACAGAGTGAAGATAGCTCTTCCCACACTCATCGAGTGCAGTCACATGGCCACAAACAGGGACGAGATTCCCACACCGGACATGGCACGCCATTACCCGCACCTCAGAGGAATAGCCAACTACATCCTGCTGGTAGAACAAGGCGCCAAGATCTTGCTGCTGCTCGGTAGGGACATCATGAGGGTACATAAAGTCCGTAAACAGCTTAACGGACACCACAACGCGCCATACGCCCAAAGACTTGACCTAGGATGGGTGATAGTGGGCAACGCGTGCACCGACAAAGAGCACGGACAAGACTATGTTGACGCCCGCAGAACGGTAGTAACAGAATGTGGACACACATCTCTCTCTGAACCATGTCTTGGCTATCTCCAAGTGACCGAAGGGCCAAGTGAAGAGAAAAGACAAGGTCATAGCCCTGAGGTCAACAAAAACATCCTTGCATCGGAGGGATGTGACAATGGCCTGGGATGCTCAGCAGTCCAGACAGCTAAGGATGATGAGTCGATTCCACCGAAGGAAGAAAGTAACCTCCCAAAGGTGACCGACAAAAGGATCGTCCAAAAGACAATAAACAATTGGACGATCCTCTCGCGAGCAGTGGCACGACTAAGATGTACAGTTGTTCTTCTCCACAGAGTATCAAGCTACAAAGCAACCAACTGCTACGGCTGGCATAACCGCAAAAGATTGCGCCCTACAGGTGAAGCCACGGTGTCATAAGGACTGTCCTCTCACACATCTAAAAATAGACAGCCACAGAGACATTTCTTAAAGGGTTTTACTAGGGCAAAAGAGACTGTTCTTCGTTACGTCCGGGGAGACAATAACCTCCCGATGGCAGTCAACAAAGAGACACAAAAGCGTTTCACCAAACTACGCGGAGATGTTCTCGTGCAAGAGAAATGCACCGATGACCTACGGTGCACAGCGTTCCAGACAACAAGGGACGACGACAAACAAACACCATTGAGGGAAGATAGAGGATTCCCGAGGTTAACAGTCAAGGAGCTCGTTAAAGACGGACCGGGCAGCTGGGTGAACCCGCTACCACTCTGTTCACCAAAAAGACGCCTCCTAAACAATAGAGAACCTGTCATCTCTAGGCTCACTTCGCTCCGCCGCAACCCACAAAGGGAGCCGGAGACCAAAAGCAACTTTGTGGCCTTCATCCAGAAGAGACTCCTTATCGGCCACGCAAAGCCAGCACTTCTAATGAAGGAAGGTGAAGAATTCCGGTACCTCCAATCATCTGGGGCCTACCACCCTCAGGAACCCGATCAAATCCGGGTAGTGTTCAGCCCCAGCACTCAGCTTCAGGGAGTCTCCCTGAACGACGCCCTCTTTACTGGACTAGATTCGTCAACCAGTCTTCCAGGACTGTTGTTCCGCTTCCGCAAGGAGCCAAAAGCCATCTCCTTCTGCCAAACGCCAGGTGATAGAGCTACAGGCTACCACGACTGGCATACCTACACGGGGATGCATTCTGTGGGTAAAACTACAGCGACAAAAAGACTGTTCTCTCACAAGGCTAAAAGGAAACAGTGCCAGAGACCTTTACACAAAGACATTGTGGTGCAACCAGCAAACCTGGAGCTGTGCATCCACCCTGCATCCTTTGCCAAAGAACCTTGACCAAGGGACCTTGATACCAGTGATACCGGCCGGTGTCACATCGCTATGTGGACATGGACTCTTGCATCGTTGAAAATGTGAGGTTATCTTTGTTATGCATTTCACATATGTTCCACATAGTCTGTTATATAGTGGTATCTACAGATACCAGACGGGGAGTGTCATGGAACAATAACTACATTTCTGACTCACCCCCCTCTCTCCTTTGCAGCTTCTGCCTGTCAGATCTTATTCCCAGCTGCATGGAGTTTGCACACACATACTGTGCCTGTGTAACTTGCAACAATGTTGCATTTCTTGCCTCCGAGCATGGAATCAGTGCGCTGCTACTGCAGTTTCTGAGATCCTCACCAGAATGGGCTAGTCTGCCACCCCTCCTGTTTGTTCAGACATAGTCTGCCCCTAGACTATTCCTTTACCCACACTGCCCTTCACTTCCTTTTCCACCCTGGAGACAGTGAGTAAAGAACCCCTTCTCTGTTCATCCCCCATGGTGAGGCCATCTCTTTTTACCAGTTTCTAACTAATAATCACCACTACATACCATCCACAAGTATTTGTATCCTGCTGCTTTTCCCAATAAAGTGGAGGAAATATTACAGGGCTTGGAGTGATTTAAAAGGGAACTGTATTAATGCTATCTGGGCCCATTCACACATCAATCGTGACCATGGCTTCAGAAAATACACTGTTTAGAAGGTCGAGAGAGAGAGGTGACAGATCAGAAGAGCCTAGGAGCACTCTCCAAGCCAAAGGTGAAAAATGAGTAGTGTTTCTGGATGAAAGATTTTACGACGACAGAAGAAGCAGAACCTGGTAAGCCAGATTAATGTGGACATTTTCCCTCTGAAGTCATTTCTCCAGACTTTTATGCTGTGCTCTGGGAGGTGAGCCAGGGGGAACCGAAAGAGATGATCATTGTGAGACTTAAAGACACTATAATTAATAACGGTTCTCTAATTATTTACAGTTCCCATAGGTTACGGGGGAGTTTATATACATTTTCTCATTCCTTCCTATGTCAATTATGAGTTAAAAGAGAAGTTCGATAATGTGAAAATGACCCGCTAGTGCTTAAAATGTTTAGAATAAAATATTAGTGGTAGAAATTCAAGGCAGGGAAGGAAACTAATTAGAATAAAAGATAAGGACAGATTTAAAAGTTGGGATATTGGTTTATATTGTTCAGTATTAGTTTACAGTAGGTGATGGAAGTTAGAGTTTGAGGAGTTGGCAAGAAGGAGTCCGGATAATCAGAGTTGGGGATGCCCCATGGACCCCAAGTCTCATGCCCCCCCGAGTAAGGCCTTTTGCCCATCTTCCTGGTTCAGTAAATGACCAGTCATTAAAAGGTGTCATGGTGGACAAGATTTCCATCTATTCCCTAAGCCTGTTGTTCCTTTTATCCCTGTGGCAGGACAGCATCACAGTGGGGTCAGGAAGAGTTCCAAACAGTGGGTAAGGTTTTAACTTCAGTGGTTTATTTTCCACAATCAAACAATTGATAGGCACACCATCCCTTTAAGGAAACTAAATCATAAAATAAATCTCTACTCCCCTTGGGAGATTAACTATACAGTAGGTCCCAAGCTATCTCCCTGGGTAGCTTGCCTACTTCTAGGTCAAATAATATCATGCAAATGTCTGGCATGAAAATATAAAAGTTCTTATCTGTGTTTGGGAATTCCACCCTAAGAAAGTCCAAGTAATCCCTTCTGGATACTGCCATAGCAGCTTTAATCCCTCTGCAGGGTTGGAATCTCGGTTTCTTGTAGACATGGCTGTGTCCAGCAGGCTTGTCTCTGCTTGTGGCAAACCTCTGTCTGGGAGACCAGAGCCACCGGTGTCCTTCCTGGTTTGGAAAAGTCTATCCCTCTTCCTGCTCAGGTATGGCACCTTATACAGCTGCCTGACAGCTGCCTTAACTCAGCCCTGATTGCCCAGGTACAGTATCTCTGACATTGTTAACCCACTGAATGCTGGTTTCAGTCATCAGAGGTATGTATCCCATGCATAATTATCAGCCAACGACATCAAACTGTCACAATCCCTAACCTTTTTCCCCTTGCTAAATTCCTGCTTTCCCAGTACCACCACAATTTCACAGAGTGGAGGTTACTCTGGACCCTCAATGACGTGCATAAAAACTCATCAAGACCAAGTAATGATAGAGCCACACAGACAGTAAGACATTTGAGTTCACAAGACGTAAAATAGACTCACTTATACAACAATGACTATCTAAACCCCATTAAAATTAATATCTTTGAATGTCAAGGATTAAATTCAAACAAAAAGAGGAGAATGGCCCTTAGAGAATTAAAAAAAAATTCAGGGTGAGATAATGTTCCTGCAAGAGACGTATTTTGATAACCAGAAACCTCATAATATCTTTCGGGTACATACCAAACAGCATATTATTCATCATATACAAAGACAAAAAGAACAATAGGCATCTTAATAAAACACAATGTCCCTTTTCAGATGAGAGAAATTAAGAGAGACTGGGAAGGTAAACAGTCTTTTATTGGGAGTTAATATGACCCGAGTTAACATATATGCTCCCAATAATCAGCAAATTGAGTTTCTCAAATCTACACAAGAAGAGATCGGTGAAACCCAAACAAGAACTATGATAATAGGGGGAGACTTCAATATGATGCAAAACCCTGACTTACTGTAGATAAAACCACGAACCAAACTAAAGACCCTCGAAAGAAGCATACAACAAAGCAAAAACATTTGGAACCTGATAAAGGAATTCATATTAGAAGATGCCTGGAGTATTAAAAACCAGAATGAAAGAAATTACACATTTTATTCGTCCCTCCATGACTTATTCAAGGATAGATTATGTATCTGTCACAGCTAATGTTCTTGATAGAGGGTCACAGACAAATATCGGTCCTATAATGTGGTCCTACTATGCTCCAGTGGAATTATCTTTGAACCCCCCACGCCCCTCATTAGGTCTAAAATGTATCAGTGGCACTGGAACGACTCGCTATTAAACCATGTAGAGATAGAGAAGAAGATAGGGAATTTGCTATGGAATTATTTTCTGACAAATATAGGTTTTGTCAAATGCCTGCCGCTCTCTGGGAAGGGAGCCTCACATACAGTAGGAAAAAAGCTAAAAACCTCAATCAAGAAAAACTAACAGGGAAAATTATAGAACTGGAGCAGGAACATAAAAGTTGCTCCAACAAAAAGATTTATAAATTATTATACGACAAGCCAGGGAGGAACTACAAATATTAAAGTTGTAGAACGCAGAAAAAGCTGTAAAATTGACCCAACAAACTTATTATGATAAGGACAATAAGGTGGACAGGCCACTGGCAAGTAAATTTAGGGGAATAAGAGCTAGAACAAAGATCTCTGCAGTTAATCCAGGAAATTGTGAAGTTAACAATAACCTTTCACTAATCGTAAAGGAGTTTTCTAGATTCTATAATAAACTATATAATCTGGACTTGCCAGAACCCAATCCTAAAAAAGCAACTCTAGACCAATTTGACGAATATTTGAAAGATTATGATCTTCCTAGGTTATCCGCAGAAGACCTGAAAGATCATCATTTGAAATATAAGTATCATAGAACTAGGTGTGGCTATTAAGGCTCTGAAACCAAAAGCCAAAGGCGGGCTATCAAATATCTATAATGATAATAACAATAATAATAATAGCATGTTCTTGTATAGTGCTGCTAGTTTTATTTGGCGCTTTACAGAGACATTTTGCAGGCACAGTTCCTTGCCCCGTGGAGCTTACAATTTATTTTTTGGTGCCTTAGGCACAGGGAGATAAAGTGACTTGACCAAGGTCCATGGAGCCAACACCAGGAATTGAACCTGGTTCCCCTGCTTCAAACTCTGTGACAGTCAGTGTCTTTACTCACTGAGCTACTTCTTCGCATTATAAAAAGTTTTTCAAAATTCTTCCCCCACACCTGCTAGTTTTTATTTAATAGTTTTTTTAAGGGAACACAAATGTCAAAAGCAAACATACCGTAGTAGTTATTCCAAAAGAATGCAAAGACCCGATGAGCTGTGCCAGTTATAGGCTCATCTCCTTCTAAATTCAGACCTAAAAAGTTATAGTAAAGTCACGGCAAACAGACTCAATTCAATTCTCCCTCGACTAATATATAAAGATGAAGCTGGCTTTATAAGCGAACTCCAAGCTTCAGATAATATGCGAAAGATTATAGATATAAGAGATTATATAAAATATGCCTGACCTAAAGCGATGTTGCTAAACTTCAACGCTGAAAAAGCGTTTGATAGGATCAAATGAGATTTCTTAAACAGAACACTATAAGTGTTTGGTTTAATGGGCCCATTCCAGACAGGTGTCCAAGCCTTATATAATTCCCCAAGAGCAACATTAAAAATGCCAAGTGGAGAGTTAAACCAAATTAAAATCGGGAATGGAACCAGACAAGGTTGTCCTCTGTCCCCTTTGTTGTTTGCTTTAATGATTGAGCCCTTAGCAACCACTATTAAAAAATACCCTTATATACAAGATATTGAGATTAGAAAATGAATTTTTAAATTGTCCCTTTTTGCAGATGATCATATCCTGACAATTTCCAACCTATGACATCTCTCACTAATTTGTAAATCTGAATTTAGCTTTCTCTTGTGGAATAAAATAAACACAGCAAAGTCTGAAACCTTTAATCTAACACTTCCGGAAACAGAAGTGAAGTTGATTAAATCGAACTTCATCTATCGCTGGAATAAATCATGACTAAAATATCTGGGAATCTTTCTAACTAAAAATTATCGATCAATACATAAATATAATTATCCCCTGTTATTCATCAACCTCAAATGCAATCTTATTTATTGGATGGGTCGTATCACATCTGTAAAGATGAATATTCTGCCAAGATTGCTGTATTATTTACAAAAACATCCGATCCCTATCCCAATAAACCACATAAAAGATCTACAGCTAAGATTATGCAATTTATATGCAGTAACAAAGGTCAAGGGTAGCGAAGTCAATTCTGCTCTCACCTAGGGAAAGAGGGAGTATGGCGTTTCAGATAAAAATAAACATTACCTGATCACTCACCTACAGCAGAATCATTTGCCATTCAAAGACAAATCTTTATTGGTGGGTAGATCTAGAAAGTATGTTTAATAATACAGCAGCATTACCGGCCCTTCTATGGAAAGGAAAGCTATCCAGGCAAACTAAACCAGTGCATTCAATTCCGCAATCATAAGATTTACACTTAAAATTTGTCAAGGGGTCAAATCACAAAACAAATAATAACAGAGTCATCGAGACTTGTCCCCATCTTTGACAACCCAGACTTTGGCCCAGAACTGTATATTAACGTTGGATTAATGGAATGCAAAAATATTCAAGATATACTGTAGGAGATGTATTGCTTAATAGTAAATTGATGAATTTCGAGGAATTTTGTGAGATACTCGTTCTCGAGAGCTGAGGTGTTTAAATATCTACAAGTATGCCATGATGTCAGGTAGATATCTCCAAATGGGATTTTCCTGATATCTACTGTGTTTGAGGAGCTTTGGAGACCTAAGAAATAATAGAAACGGCTCATCTGAACCCTTTATCAAGATCTTACTCCATTAAACACTAACATTTCCTACAGCCACAGATATATGGAGCAATGGGTGCATGACTTCCATGTAGAAATCACAATGGAGGAATGGGAGGATATATGGGACAATGCAGTGAGCACATCCATATGCACAACAACAAAAGAGAATATATATTACATTATCTATAGATTGTATATTACCCCCCAAAGGCTGAGGCAGATCTTTCCAGGGGCCATGGATCTATGTTAGGGAGGTTGTGGGTGATATGGCTCATATCTGGTGTTTTTATCCAAAATACAGAGGTTTTGGGTAATGGTGCAAAAACTTAAATGAGAAACTAATGTGACATTACCTAAATACTGTACGAACGTCTGTGAGTTTAATGGGTATCCACAAAACTAATGAAAAAACAAAGGCCATTCTGCAAACGAGGCATAGTTAAGTTACCTGTGAAACGGGAGACCAGGATTATCAAACCTAGGATCAATTCGCCAGACAGAAACGCAGAGTTTATAATATTAATTTATTGGAAAAAGAAATATTCACAACTATATACAGTAAATCAACACACACTTTAACTGGGAAACTGGGGTTCCCCAAGAAACCTGGGTGCAGGGACCTCCCTAAATAGATGTCCCCTGTTGTTTCTTCCCTGCAATGTCCTCTGGAACATGACTCCAGGCTTGGCACCAGCACTGGAGTCGACACAAGCAGCTTCTCCCAGCTACTCCCAGCTTCTTTCAGCTGCCTCAGCTAAAGAACTCAGACCTCACAGTTCAAGCTGAGATGAGCTGATCTTATCTGATCTAGCTAGGGTTCTTTCTTCCCCCCCCCCCCGGGTTATCCCTCACCCCCTGGTATTTGCAATATGACCCAGCCCTTGATTGCAATACAAAAAAGGGTATAGATGGCACACCACTGTTTAAAAAAAGTTAACTCAGTATTTACTTTTGGTGCTCACCTTCCGTTGATCCTGGCATCCCAAAGCTGGATCCTGTATAATAGCAAAGCAAGAGAAAAGAAGGAGCACACAAACTTGGTAGTGTCAAAAGACTTCCAAATGTATTAATTCATCAGAGCGTAACGCGGTAACGTTTCTGGACAAAAGTCCCTTCCTCAGACCCTTTGGTCTAAGGAAGGGATGTTTGACCAGAAACGTTACCGCGTTACGCTCTGATGAATTAATACATTTGGAAGTCTTTTGACACTACCAAGTTTGTGTGCCCCTTCTTTTCTCTTGCTTTGCCAGCCCCTGATTGGTGGGGGGAAGTGCAACAACAAACACAGTTACATGCAATTAGTTACTTGGAAAGGTCACAGACTACTCTGCAACATTCCAGCTGACCATCCCATTAACCACTGTTCCTGAAGTGCTGGAACTAGGCTTACAATACCGATATATATACAAACATAATACAGATGTATTACTGACAGGTAGGGGTCATGGCATGCTTGACCTTTATTAAAAGCAGTCACATTTACCCCTGCTGTCACAACCTGTATTAATGGGGATTTTTATTGTGCAGAGATGCGTTAATCAATATACTGCACATGCGCATTGGCCAAACTATAGTGTCCATTCTAATTAATGCACATGCATTACTGACATGCTACATGTTACACAAAAAGCGAATGCCCATGAGCATGCTAAAATTAAAATAAATACACATGACATAGTGAAGTAACTTAGTCATATCATCTAGACATTTCAAGTGTCAACATGGCTGAGCAGGCATCTACCTCTGCTACTTAAACTATTGCTCCTGTTTATGATACCTCAAGAATCAGAATCATTACATTCACTGAGGAGAAACATGACATCATCATCATCATCATCATCATCATCATCAATGGAGTGGTGGAAAACGGCCACAAATGCAAAACGGTGCACAGCTGAGAAGGGAAGGATCCTGACTAGCGACGGGCAGATATTTTGGGTGAATTTGGATCTGCCGCAGATCAGCCAGTTCCTTTGGTCCGCAGATTTCTTCAGATCAATCTCAAAAAGAGTGATTCATGAATTGTGGATTATTATTACCACTACACTCCACGGACTCCGCAATCCATTGACGGTTTTGTAGAATCCCATCTGCGGATTCAGCCATCTGTGGTGGATTCTTAAGGTAATCCGCCACGTATTGCTGAATCCGCGGATTGGATTCTACAAATCCATCAATGGATTGTATTAAATGGTGGTTTATGATTAATCCGTGCGGATTAAAGCCGACTAAATCCGTTTGCGGATTTTACACCGCAAATCAGATTTGGGGGTGGAAATGCGTGAAAATCTGGGAAACGGATTTGGGCGGATTCACCCATCTCTAATCCTGACCCAAATTAATGCCCTGGACATCACTGTCCAATCAGTGGGCATGTTTAAAAAGCGTTGGGCTGACCGACAATATCAATCTCAAGATGGCTGATTATGCCGCCCACACCAGAAAGACCGGAGGGGAACTTCCTGCTCCGCTGTACCTCACTGCTATTTTGCATCGGTTGATGTAGGTCATCTCCATCTTCGAAGTAGTGGGACATTCTGGACTGAGTCAACCCAGACGATTTGCAGAGGAATCAACCTGGTAATTGAAAAGACAGTACATATATTATACAATATACAGTATATCAATCTCATGCATTCATGTCACGTTATACACAACCTTGAAATCAGAACAAAGATTACTGTGTTATTTGCAGTGTATTTACACATACAGGTGTTTTGTATTTAGCTAAATAACGTATGTGACCTACATAGATTGAAAAACCTATACGTATGTGCCCTTGTAAGATTTGAAAAACCTATACTGTAGGTCATGCCTTAAGCATTGCAGTAAGGTAGCAACCAGCATACATTTATCTTTTGACTATTTTAGCCCCATATAACTGGTCACTAATCACAAATAACACTTCTCTAGTTTACTCAACAGTTAGAGTCTCAGTATCGAAGGAGTTAATATAAAACCTGATTCATCATCTTATTAAATGTATCTTAACACCCACTTTACCCTGCACTTACAGTCCCTCCTAAGATCCACCATCAGCAACCTGTTTATAGTCTTAAGGGTAAAGTGTTAACTGTAGCATGTCCCAAATCTCATTCATGTACATGAGAGTTAAGGCTTTCTAAAGTTTAGCACCAGTCTCTGGGCCTCTGTTTTTTGTCCTGCTAAAATATTCTATAAATAAAAAGACATGTTTAAAAATGGCTGTTCAGGTAAACCCATTCTCTCAAAATGTGCTTATACAGTATGTACCCATGTTCTATATCACTGTATTTGATTATTATGTCATTTTTCAGGACCATCTAGCAGGTAGATCTTGCCAGAGGATCTTAGGGAAGATCAAGGTGAGGATACAATTACCCTAATCCTCACCGAGGTTCCTCTAGAGTAGTATGAGGTTACTCTTACAGCTGACTTTGCAACTGTAGCGATGGAGAGGGGGGTGGGCCCCGTAATAAAGGGGTTACACCCCAAAGGGCCACCCGCACCATCGTATATGAGGCGAGGGGTTAACTGTTGTAATGTTTATAAGTGTTTTTATTCCCCTGCCTCAAGGTACAATGTGTTTCCCCTGGTTACATGTATTTTTCCCCCTACAGTGTGTGCACCCAACACATACACTGGGATCAGGCCGGGAGGGAAAGGGTGAATTGCATAGGTCGCCATTGGAGCCGTGGTTTGGGCCTTATATCAGAAAAGACCAGCAGGTGGCGCCCGGGAGGACAAGCGGAACTCCGCCATTGAAATGAATGGCGTAATGTATTTCAATGGGGTTTCCTCGAGTCCGACCTCCAAGAACAAGTTGGCTGCCAGCCAAACCGCAAACCCCAAAAGCGGATATAATTTCAATAAAGAGCTTTTGATCACTCAATTGGCGTGGGAACTTGGTCACGGCCAAGTTCAACCCTATTAAAATTGTATCTCCGCTCCTAGGGCAGCTAGTGGGTTAATTATTTTTGCCCCTAGCTCAGGCGGACCCTCTTACTCGACCCCAACAGGGTCCAATGGGCAATGGCCATGGGAAAGGGTTGCGGCCGCTACGAGGGTCGCACCATTGACCGCAATGGCGGAGAAAAGCCGTGTGGCTTTAAAACACTATGGGGGCTATGCACTAAGCTGTGATAAGTCGTTTTAAGAGCGCAAAGTGCTCTTAGAACGTGATGTTCCGCCAAGCGCGATTCACAGAGCCGCGCTAACAGGCACTTTGCGATCTAAAACTGACTTTTTTCAGGAAATTTTTCCAAGTCCAACTTTGCTCGTACGATCAGCTGTTTGCGCTGAATCCTGCCCTCCTACAGGATTCACTAAGCTACGCAAACTGAAAAAAGCTCACCAGCTAAAGACAGGTGATAAAAAAGCTGAACTTTGAAAAATTTCTTTGTTTCCATTTTTGCAGGCGCAACACCGGGTGTCCCCGGCTGACCCTGCGGGGGTCCGGGGGTCCTGTGGGTGTCCCCAGCTGACCAAGTGGGGATACCTGCGGGAGTCCGGGGTCCCCGCGGGAGTCCAGAGGTCCCCGCGGCCATCCCAGGGTCCCTGCGGGTGTCCGCGGGAGTCCCGGGTCCCTGCAGCTGTCCCGGGGTGTCCGCGGGCCTGCGGTACCAATGTTGTGCCTCCAAAAAAATAAACAATATTTCTAACTAAATTCACCCCCCTACCCCCTAACACATACGATACAGTAATGGGCAAAATTACTATTATCCACATATGGATAATAATGCATTTGGCCATTTAAAATACATATAAATCAAAATAAATACAGTAAATACATATTACACTTACCTTTTCCAGGCAGCCACGATGAAGTCCATCCTCATCCTCATGCTGCCCATGTCCATCCGATGCTGGAAAACATACAAAACAATCAAAATAGCCAATGTAATAACCCCTAACCCCTTAATACCTTAGAGGTCATTAACCGCTATAGTCATTAAGGGGTTAACCCACCCTCACCCACCACTCGGGAGGCCTAACCACCCACTACCCACAGGGAGGCCTACCCAGCCTGGCTTGGGGACAATACCCACTTCCCCCACCCCTGTTAAACACAATAAACAGCACTATATTTAATAAATAATACATAACCCACCCCCTGTGCCCCCATAAATACCTGATTTATTCTTTTACATACAGGGATAATATCCCAGGCCCACGGGAGTCCCCGATGGGCCTGACGGGTGTCTGTAGACCTCACAGTGGCCCAGCAAAAGGTTTCAAACAGGGTCTGGAGGCCTACGGGTGGTCCCCGCCAGGTGGTCTCCAGCAGCACTTTTAAAAATAAACGATAGCTCCTCTACCAACAAATATATATCAAATGTCAAGCAATTGTATTTGAGTGTGTACATGATGCAATTAATCTGTGCATCATGTAACACTATGCAAAATCAATTACAAAATAAAATACACTATGAACAACAACATACAATGCCATCCACAAAATCAAATAGAAACGAAGCAAGTAAACATAAATAAATATACCATCAATCAATTAATCAATTTCCTAAATCAATTACAATACAATCCAAATCAATTATATAATTCACTATTCAATTCCTAATCCAAACATTGAGAAAAAAATTCTACTTCCATGTAACCACCATCATACAAATCTAACTACCAGAAATAAGTCATTATTAAAAAGCAAGCCCCTGAAATATACTACTGCAAAGACCATTAAAAATGACATGTAACTAAATAAAAATTAAATTACACACAACAATGTAGAAATCATGCAGCAAAATACATTTGAAATACATGAAAAAAACATAAACATTAGCAAATCAATCATTTATTATCCTTGTATGTCTATCCATATATATACACATTACATACAGGGCAATAAAAGAGCATAAAAAACAAAGCATTTACATAAAAAAATCACATAGCATACACCCATTCAGTGTCCATGAATGTATGTATATCCATAGGGACATAGATCAATTCAGGGGCATTAAATGGAAAAAAATTAAAAAAACACATGAATAAAAAATCAAAAAACCTGTAAAAGTCAAACTAATATACTTTTCTTTTGTTTACTTACCATTAGATGGCCCACTCACCGAAATCCAGGGGACCCAGAAGCTTTCGAACCAATCCACAGGTAACCATAAAATAAAAAACCATTACAATCCACGTGTGTGTCTTTTTTCTTCTATTTGTAATCCTTTCCGTCAGTCTTGGGGTCTTCTTTTTTTCTTTGGGGTCTTCTCTGTCTTCTTCCATCAACTTCTGTCTTCTTCTGCCACGCCCTTCTTCTCTTCTTAGGTCTTCCCTCCTCTCCGTCTGGCTTCAAAATGAGACGACATAGGCTATGGGCTATAGGCTATAGGCTATGGGCCTATGACGACGTGGGCCTATGACATCACATTTTCGTCAAATGGTTCCCACGGCCCTGATTGGGCCGTGAAAACCATGTGATTTGGGGGACAAAAAAATTGATGACATGATTTAAAGGCAATGACGCCAGCCAATCAGAAATGATGAGCTTCATTTGCCTTGAAGTTGATGTCATTTAAAGAAAGATGACCACCGACACATGGTACAGTAGCCAATCAGAGCGTGGGAACACAATCCCAACTCTGATTGGCTCTAGTACCATGTGACAAGCTTTGGATGACGTCACATCCGTTCTCCCCAAAGCCTCTGTCACATGGTCTACTACTATCAATTATGTTCACTACTTATATCTTTATATATGTCATTTGTGTTTATACCATACATGAACAGACATTAGAATTTAGTGAACATAATTCAGATTTACCCACTTATCTAATTTATTAATTAGTATCAATAGCTGTAGGTAACCCTTTATTAATACCACCCCACATCATGGCAGATTACTCTTTGACAAAGCGCCCTGTGCATGAAACGCGTCAGAGTACCTGCCAAGTTTACCCATGTACCTGTTTTGAAGCTAATAAACTTTAATTTTTGATTTTTGAATCCTGTTTCTACCAGTTCATTTGGTTTGCTGTGCTCCGGTTTTCCTTTTGGGACTATCTACCTAGTATCAGATCTGGTTTCCAGGGAATACCATTTAGATTTTTTAGACTGCTCATGAACTTGTGTGATTTTTGTTATTGTAACATTATATTGTAACTTCATATTGTTTATTGCACTATTTTTAGGTGTTGACACATTGTTTTGCACCAAATTTAACTAGCACTTTTCATACACTAATTTTCACTTTCCAGGGTTCCGCAGCATCAGAAATGAGCCGTAGAGCATGGTGCACACACCCCGTCGACAATTCTGCATCATCGCACACATGATGCGCTAGCACAGCACTGCTGTCACAAATAGTACTGGGCAGCTAACGGTGGTAGTTAATAGCCTGACGTGGGCAGTTCAGCATGGCATGGAGAGCCTGCACACCCCCTCCATTTTATCAACACTGGCAGCATTAAGCGAGTCCTTGCTAACATCAGAGCTCTTCTTTGTGCGGGCCACTCCACCTCCTCTCCTACTCCTCCATCCTCTGTGAAGACACCCATGCCACCTCCAGAATGACTTGTCCCATCCAGATTGAGGTGTGGCAGGCCTCACACCAGGGTGCCTAGTGAGCCTGATAAACACCTACCCAACAAGCTCTGAGAGACATTACTGTATATATATATATGTGTCTAGTGAGCCTGGCAGTTTTCTCCCCAAGAAGAGGAGGCGCTAACTTTCTGTATATAGTTTTCTCGTTAGTTAATTCACTATGTGGGAAAATTGTAATTATGTCTGATTAAAAATGTTGTTCACTATTTCTGGCAATTGGTATTTATTGGTAATTATTGTTATAATACAGTATGTAGGCACATTATTGTAACCCCATACTTAATCCAGTCAAGATGATATACCATATAAGTTCAGACAGACAGTTTATTACATGACACATTATCAAATGCATCGCATGATGTGTTTCAGACATTTATATGATCCATACAGTAGCGGATTTCCCATTAGGCCTGGGCTTTGGGCGGCAAAATGTTGGGGAGGCAAAAATATCTGCCACCATAGGAGTATACTTTTGTCGCGCTCTCAGGCCTATCGGACCTAATGGGAAGTAATTTTGTCTGTTGCGGCCGCCTCCTCACCTGCCGCCCTGCTTCTCCTTCTGAACCGCAGTATCAAATCATGACGCGGACGTCACCAATGTGACGTCATGGCATCTTGTTGCCATGGCAATGCGACGTCGCTGTGTAAAAAGCCGTCATGGCATTGCGTTACCATAGCAACATGACACTGTGCGACTTCACGTTGGGGACATCCACGGTGCCATTCGACGCTGTGTTCAGGAGGAGGAGGGGCGGTCGCAACAGCTTTGCCTAGGGGCGGTTGATTTTGAAATCCAGCACTGGATTCATAATATATTTATATCTTTGTAATCAAAAATAATAGACAGCACTCACACACATAGATAACTATATAAAGCGGAGTGCCATGGATTAGAGAGGGCCCAATCCCTCTCAAATACAATACAATACTGAAAAAAATCCAGCACACCCTAATAATAGAATCAAAATCACTGGCAATTAACCAAAATAAGAAAATGTAATCAGAGCACAAATGAAACAACAAACTTTTCTACTCCTGTTTTTATTTGGGGCTTGTATCTGTTTCCTGTGGGTTATGGGGCTAGGGAAGTACCCTCTGGTCCCTTTGGGACTGAGGGGAATGGGCCTGACGAAGGGTTAATTCCGAAACGTTGCCTCCCTATACTCCCCCTTCTTGACCCACTTATATGTCGTTTTGCACCCTTTCCCCTCTTTCCCTTTCCCTTTTATTTTTCCTTTATCCTATTATCCTCCTAAACATCCCATATGTGTTCCTACCTATGTGTATTTTATGTTCTTGGTGTGGAGCTGTTAGTTTGTTGTTTCATTTGTGCTCTGATTAAATTTTCTTATTTTGGTTAATTGCCAGTGATTTTGATTCTATTATTAGGGTGTGCTGGATTTTTTCAGTATTATATTTATATCTTTGTATGACACATTAAATGAAAGGGTTAAGTCCTACACTCAGTACAATCATGCGAGTACCACTTTAGACCTGCCCTTTTTGCTTTTAGACTATTCCCATAAATAACGCTATGATAAGCATGGTCTGGATGTGAGTTATCGCAAGTTTTGGTGAGACCTAATTAATGTAGTTTTATTTCCTTGTACTAACAGTAACTGAGGATTGTGGATATGCGATTTTAGGTTAGCGGCTTCTTAGCATATGATTTGCATATGAGTAAACCAGAAGTCAGTTAAAAGTTAGCGATCCGTAACTTTACTCACCTTTGTGACTATCAATACGTTAAATGGGGGTAATGCCACGATAAAACATTTAACAGACTTCGGAGTATCTAGCCCTATATATTACGTGCTGCTGCTCACTACTCCATGTACTATGTTAATTTATCTCTTCAAATGACAGGGAATCTCACACTGTCCCTCAGCTCTTCACGTATTCATGCTTCTTTAAAAATAGAAATGAAAAAGTACACAGAAAATAATACGTTTCATTCACAAACAGATATTAAAACAAAAACACCAATGCATATCAACGCCTCAACTCGTAGGTTGTTGCCCTCTGATGATCACACTAGAAACACCTCTGTCTGTATTAATTCCCCTTTAATCTGATATCCATCCCTTTTGTAAATGCAGCTGCCATATTTCAGTTTGTTCGATCATATTGTACATGCTCTTTTTCGGCTCAGAAATAGCTGGGCTTTTCTTGCAACCATGACTTGCCTGATCAAGCATTGTTGAGACCTTTTGAAGTGAATGTGTCCAATGAGATACAGTACTGCACAAGAAGTACTGCCATAGTGTTGATACTGGGCTAGTCCTGTACCTGGGATATGTTCCAAGAAGAATAAAAGCTGGATTATTTAATGTCAATGTACTGCTCACAGACACATTCTGTATCAAGTGTCAACATGCATGCAGCTGGCTGGGTTCTCCAAGTATTTTTCTTTCTGGAACACTAGAAAATAAACAAAAACAGAAAGGCCTGCGCATCATACAAAATAACTGTAACGCTTGTATGCCCGCAGACCTGTCCAGTCCCCAGTACTGAGGTGGGTAAGGTTATAACACGCACCCACAGCAGTGAGGGCATGCCCGGAGTGTGGTAATGCGTTGCCGGGCCTGGTAAGAAAGGGTTAACGTATACTTGCAAAGTCTGGGGTACCAGAGTTCGGGTAGTAATGTCCGTGTGCCAGAGTTCCAGGATCGGAGAGAGCAGCGTGGTGATGTCCGTAAGCCAAGGTTCAAGGGTTGGAGAAAGCAGCGTTGTGAAGTCCGTTAGCCAAGGTTCAAGGGCAGGAGAAACCAGAGTAGTCGTATCAGAGCAGAGTTCAAGCCAGGGGAATCCAAACAGAAGCAGGGACAGGAACCAGCGCTGAAATAAACAAGGGAGCTAGGCATAGACACTGCACACACAGGGGTCACAAGAAAGCTATGCAGAGCAATGAGCTAGAGGACAGATAAGGGTTATAAAGGAGGGAGAACCAATGGGAAAGAGAGGAGGAGCAGATGGTTGAGTGAGAGGCTGCAGGGATAGGTTAGAAAGAGCAGGGGAGGAGACAGGGAAACCACTCAGAGATATAGCTTGTAAGCCATGGGGGGGCGGAGCCAGGGTCATGGGAAGGCAGATATCTGGAATGTGTGCGCGCGCCCTCTGTAAGGGTCTGATGCGCGTGCACCGTGAGCGCCAGGCAGCGCGAGGGACGCCGTGCCGCGGGGGCGCTCGGCAGGGAAGGCAGGAGGGATGGAGAAGCAGAGGAACAAGGTAATGTGGAGGTAATGAAGAGAGGGGAGTGACGGCAGTGGAAACAGGGGTGACGGGGACACATTGGGAAGCGCAAGTCCCCTGATCCGTCACAATAACACAACATATAGTGCAATACCTCAGTGCTTATCTGCTCATGAAAAAGGGTCATTTAGTTAAAACCCTTTGGCCAAAAGGTTATAAGCCTGCAGCCACTTCACAGCATAACCACTCTGCAGGTGCTAACACTACCTGCACAATTCTCATGTACCTCTCTTTTCTGCTGGAGGGAGAAAAACCATAAACGTTCACATCATTTTTTTAACTGTCTTCTTGATTGTTTGTGCTATATATTAGTTTCTTTGTTACATTACTGTATGCTAGTGTGCTTTACAGTGAGTACTACACTGGCGACACACTTTATTCGAGCTTGGCTAGTCCCACGAATTCGGGTATACCCGGGTGTATTGAGGTTTGTGACTGTTTTCTGCCCGAGTGCATTGAGTTATTTTCCAAGCAGGGATTGAAGCATTTTATTCCCGCTGGCTGCAATACTGTTCATGAATTTATGCCATCTGGTAGACACGCGAAGCATTGCAGCCTATTAAATCCTAATCATTATCATTTAACAGATCAGCCGCCCATCAGCCAGGCATGAACCCAGGCTGGGAAGGCAAATGCAACGGGGCTTGTCAGAGGTGAGGAGTGGCGCATTCCAGGTATCTGCCAGGTACATACCGGGTATTTGCTCGAATAAAGTGTGTCGGTGCAGTAGCTTGTATCACGGTTTTTTGAATGGCTCAGCACCATTTAGTAAACATGGCCTTTATGTAACCCTGTTAATTAGCTTAAATTGAAAACGAAAAAGCTTTAAAGCTCAAAATAAATAAAATGATCCTTAATGAAAATTAGTCATGGCCACAACATTACACATGTGGCAAATAGTCTACAGATGTCTCCTGGAAGAAGCCAAAAGCCATGTTATTCTATTACTAGAAACGATGGGCCATGACAAGAACGTAAGTTTTCGTTTGTATGGGGAAAGCACCTGTATACTAGGGTTTCCTTTATACAAAAATGGAATAGTTACTTGATACTTTATAACTGATCACCACACTGTATATTAGTATTAATCTACTTAAAATAATACTGTAGCTCTATGATACTTGACGTATATGTCAACAATATATTTAAATGGATATTTTTAATTTTTATATATTTATCATCATCAACTGTTCCCCTATTTCACCCACTGCATCCCGTCCCCCCCGGAACACCCTATCACTCTGCGTCCCATGTGCCTCTCACACTTGTACTCTGTGTCAGTTTATACTGTAGTGTGGTCAGGTTATACTCCATGCACTGACCGAGTATATATCTGACTGCACTATACACCGACATGGAATCTAACTTGACTGCACCATACACTGACACGGCATATAACCTGACTTCATTATACACTGACATAGAATATAACCTGACTGCACTGATGGGAAATTGCACTACCAAGTCCCCTCTGTGGTGAGTCGTACTTTATGTGATGCTAGTTTTTTTCCAGCAGACCACCAACAACCCAAAATGCCCTACCTCAAGCAGAGTTCTGGCTACGCCCCTGCCTTACTCACTATAAAGAATTTGAGTTAATTAATCCATTATCCTTATTTATGTACTGTAAGTGCATGAGGCACAGCGAGATAATCAGGGCTATGCACCTTGGTTTTGACACAAAGCAATATGTTCTTAATTTTCTGCTTGGGTGCCTACCCGGCATTTAAGAAGCTTATTAGACAAGTTTCCGACAGATGTAGCAAGCCTTCAATGCCACTGCCACAAGCTGTCACGTTACCATGGAACTCACGGCACCAAAAGATTAACTCTGCTGGGGTCGCATTCAGAAGCATGGATCCCCCGCAGTGTTTATGCCAAGAAAAGGAGAAACGATAAATGTTCAGTCTGATAAAATACGTTATCAACATGATGCCCATAGACTACTGTATTTTTGGGATCACACTTTATAAGACCATTTACTGTAGATTTATTCTTATTACTTAAATCTCAGTACTTTATATGCTTTATTTGTCACAGGTAAAAAAAAACAAGAAACGAACATTTAAGTTATGCGTGAAGATAAAATCTATTATGTATTACTAATGATGCAAGTTTATAGTGAATTAAGAACATAAGTTGGGTGTGGTTACATTAGCTATAAAAGAGAGTCAATAAAAGGGCATGAATGCACAAACACAATGGCTAGCTTCCAGATATACAATGATTAATGTAAGGTAATCTTTTTATTTGAACTGTGAGAACGAAGACTTAAATGCAAGCAAATATGCATATGAGGTGATACAAAGTCGCAGCCAGAGCTGAGCAAATATTATAATAAATAAGCATGTGTGGATCTGTGTGAATCTTTTTACATGTGTGTGTATCTTTTTACATGTGTGTGTATATCATTGTATATGTCAGTGTATCTGTGTTTTTACCATATGAATCAGTGCATTTGTGTTTGTATGTGTCCCTGAGTATCAATCTGTTAAAGAGTGTACTGTACATCAGTGTTTCTATATGTTTACGAATTGATTCATGTGTGCACAGTATGCACTGTGTGCACATCAGTGTGTGTTAGTGAATGTGTGCAGCAAGATTAAAGAGTATCAGGTTCTGGTATTAACAGCGTGTAGAAAATAAGTGAATGAGACCGCAATCACCATAAATGATACAATGAAGTAAAGTGATAGGTGCTCTGGAGGATATTGTTATGGTATTAACAGTGTTGATCAAAAAGATGATCAGAAAGATTTCCCCCTCTATTGAGCACTCAATCCTATATATGGTCTGAAGTTGGACAACAAATGGCCCTGCAGTATAATTCTGCAAAATAACTGGTAAGTTTCCCAGAATCACTGCGGAAATCAAAAATAATAACATTTTATTAATTCTACATAGATAGTTAAAAACACATATACATTATTAAAAATCCCCATGCTAATGTGGCGGATGAGTGTATGGTCGCACAATAGAGTGAGTCTGGTGGATATGTATCTCTATATACTCATCATGACATCCAATTGAAATCCTAATGATACAGATGGGAAGGTGTCCTTGTTGTGGAATTCCACTGCTTCTGAAATAACAGATAACAAGGCACACCGATTGCGTAGCGTATTTCAACAATCAATCCCTCTCTTGAGCTACGAAGAATCCTACTCACATAATGAACGCCTGCACATTCAGTGGAGAGAATCTGTAATCACTTCCCTTCTCCTCAGCTCTTCTCACGGACCCCATGTGGAAATGGCTTGCTGGAGTGCTCCTCGATCAGCGATGGCGTTGGTAGTAATAACCGATGTGGCACCCCCACGGATAGGGAAATAGGGAATGACACAGATATGGTGCAATACGAAACAGCTATTTAATAAAACATTAAGACATATAAAATACCCACACTCACATAGTCAGGGGGTAAGATGCGACACTCACGAATGCCGTCCGCAACTTGGAAGCTCCTTACTGTGCGACGGAGAGGATCACTGCACGCAAACCCGCTATCGGCAGAGCGTGTGATGTCAGTGATGCAGGGAACTCTCCTCGCGTCTGGAACTACGGATGCCGGATCGGCTCACAGAACTAAGCTCCTCCTCCCTACGCGTTTCGTGACTCGTGGTCACACGCTCTGCCGATAGCGGGTTTGCTTTTTTTGTTTTTCTTTTCTTGTAGTTTAGAGGTCGGATGGGGTCCACATAAGGTTTTATAATTTCCACCTCTAGGAAAATGTGGTCCCTCTCCTTCCTCCACTCTAAAAAAGAGAAATTCGTCTTGTTAGCAGGGGTAGGTAAGGGTGTGTATGAAACACTATCTGTCTCACTCCCTGACTCTATATCAGTCAAAACAGTGTATTTATCATTAGCTTTGCTTTGTGTTTATCTGTCTTTGTGTGTCTGTCTGTCTTGTCATCATTGTCAACCAGTTTGCCAATCTATGTCTGTGTAATTTGTATAAGCTGTGTTGCACTAAATATCTCTTTTTTCATTTCATGTCCCACTTCCTATGAACGAAGTCCTATCTGCTCATCTAAAGACTAAGAGACTGTTGATCATCTTGGAACTTGAGCTATCTCTACTGGATATCCAGGATTCCACTATTTGGACTCATTAGGCACCGGTATCTCTTTTTGTTTTATGCTGTTTATTCTGATTGTACCATTAGTTTACCATCAGGCTGCCTTTCTACCACTAGGGCTACCATCCAAGCAGGGTATATTGTCTAATTCCCATTAGCGCTACTTTACATCACCTTTCTTTTCCTTGCATTTTTGTACAAATTGATGTTAGCTGCTTGATTTTGTATTACATATCACTTATTACTTAATACTAACACTTACGCTCTATAATAAGCTCTTTATTTTCGTTTAGAGCACGTAGAAGTGCTAATGTAGATCATATTTTCAATAACCCAGATTCTATACACATTACTGAGAATGTCACGGATGATTTTCATCCAATATTGGCTCAGTTGGAGAAAACCCTAATCATTGAAAGCAAACAGTGGTGGGAAGTTACCACACTGAGCAAATATCTGGAAAATCACCGCATTCCGAGAGGTTTGAGGGTGTCAAAGTCACCAACTTCTGAAGAAAATACTGCTTTCATGAAGGAGTGGAATGAGACATTAGACTCATGTTCATTCTCCTTGATGAAGTTATTGATTTATTATCGGAAAAAAAACTTTCATTATGCTAGATGAACAGATTTCAGATATGGAGAATCAATTAGAACCTTTTAAAGATAGCAATTAGTTACTTTTACTGGAACCTACTATCAAAAAAAAGGCTAGACCAAATGGAATTAGAAATAGTCCAAACCAAACAAAGAAAGTTCTTCAGGGACAAAACAGATTATGACACAGGGTGCCAACGCACCTGGAATAAGAAATCAAAAGAGAGTCAAAATACACTGGCGACACACTTTATTCGAGCTCGGCTAGTCCCACGAATTCGGGTATACCCGGGAGTATTGAGGTTTGTGACTGTTTTCTGCCCGAGTGCATTGAGTTATTTTCCAAGCCGGGATTGAAGCATTTTATTCCAGCTGGCTGCAATACTGCACAGTATATATATATATATATACTGCATTACAATTCATGAATTTATGCCATCTGGTAGACACGCGAAGCATTGCAGCCTATTAAATCCTAATCATTATCATTTAACAGATCAGCCGCCCATCAGCCAGGCATGAACCCAGGCTGGGAAGGCAAATGCAACGGGGCTTGTCAGAGGTGAGGAGCGGCGCATTCCAGGTATCTGCCAGGTACATACCGGGTATTTGCTCGGATAAAGTGTGTCGGTGCAGTACCCAGAAACAAGAAAACAAAAAATCAGAGATTAAACAAATTCCGTCAGTACAAGATAATAAAAGTATAAGGACATAAAAGGCAAAACCAGTTCAAAGAGGTAATGCTGCAGTTGTAAAAAAACCTAGCAGCAATATCCTGGTTCCAAGCCAAATAACCCAAGCACAATTACCTACACATAACAAAAACCTTTATCTTCAACAGAAAAAAGCTAAAGAACGCTATGATCTGATAACAAAAACACAACAAGTGCCTATTGTTATGAGTAATAAATACACTGTTTTGACTGATATAGAGTCAGGGAGTGAGACAGATAGTGTTTCATACACACCCTTACCTACCCCTGCTAACAAGACGAATTTCTCTTTTTTAGAGTGGAGGAAGGAGAGGGACCACATTTTCCCAGAGGTGGAAATTATAAAACCTTATGTGGACCCCATCCGACCTCTAAACTACAAGGAAAGAAAAACAGGGCCATAGGAAGAAGAGGAGGTATTGGTAGAACTAGATTAAATAGGAACAAACAAGAATCTAATGTATTTAACATTAGTCAGCACACTTTGACCAACTTGGAGAAACGTGTCCTAGGTAAGGGACTTACTTTTGCCCCGGTGTGTGGTCCTAATAGTTTTAACCTGTACATAGACGTCCATAAATTCGCTAGGAAATTGGCCCTGAAGAAGTATTTTATTAGGGACGCCATCTCCAGTCAGAGCAATGCTAATCAAGAGGTGAAAACTGACACACCACCATCGAATAGCTTCAAAAGAAAATCTAAATTTTATCCCAAATTTGCCCAGGGACATTTAGTAAGTTCATTTGTCGATATGGTCACTACGGATCTGGAAGATTCCAGTCGATCATATAAAATCAAAGATGACAATTTGAACTTAAAGGAAAAAGAGGCCTTGCAGAAACTTGAGACAAATGAATTGTTAGTGATAAAACCTGCTGACAAGGGGGGAGGTATAGTGGTGATGGATAGATCTTACTATCTAGTGGAGTCCAATAGGTTATTGGATGACAGAACCACTTACCTCCCCCTCTGCAGTGATCCCTTGGATCAACACAAAAAGGATCTAGAAGCTCTGTTTGACGCTGGCTTGAAAAGTAAAGCTATCACTGAAGAAGAGGCAGCATATTTATATATACCTCATCCACGTACACCTTTATTTTATTTTATACCCAAAATACACAAACACCTCACAACACCACCGGGTAGACCTATTATTTCTGGAATTTCATCTTTATCCTCTAATTTACCTCTATTTATTGATTATTATTTACAGCCTTATGTAGTATGTAGTAAATCCTACTTAAGAGATACGACCCACATCCTCCAAATTTTACAGGATTTGAGGTGGCAGCCCAATTATATATTGGTAACAGCAGACGTAAAGTCACTTTATACGATCATGGACCATGATTTGGGTTGCAGGGCGGTATCTCAAAAATTGGAGTCAGCATCCCTTTTGACATCTGCTAAAAAGCAATTTTTGGTTGATAGTATCCGTTTTATTTTGACACATAATTATTTTACTTTTAACTCACAATTTTATAATCAGGTGTGTGGAACCGCAATGGGCACCAGGTTTGCCTCAAGTTATGCAAATCTTTTTATGGACAGTTGGGAAGAAGACTCCATTTGGAACAACTGTCCATATGGGGCAGACCTGGTGCTCTGGAAACGTTATATAGATGACGTAATATTCATCTGGTCCGGCGGCGACACAAAATTACAAACCTTTTTTTCTTATTTAAACAATAATGACAAAAAATTACAGTTCACCTTTAATTATAGCACAGAGCACATTGATTTTTTAGATTTACATATTTATGTCACTAATCACACTCTTCACACAAAAACTTACTTCAAGCCAGTGCAGGCGAACACCTATTTGAGAGCTGATAGTTCACACGATCCAATTGTGGATAAAAAATATTCCAAGGGGCCAGTTCCTCCGCCTGAGACGGAATTGCTCTGATATTAGGGACTTTGCGTCTCAGGCCGAGGAACTGAAGTGCAAGTTCCTCAGTAGAAATTACCCTGAGCATCTTTTGGATGGAGTTATAGAACAGGTCACTCACCTAAGGAGAGAAGATCTTCTTATATATAAGAAAAAAGATCCAAAAAATTATTTCTCTGATAAGGTTCCATTCATTACACAATATAATGGAATGGCACCAAAGATCAAAAAAATAATCAATAAACATTGGCCAATTCTCCTAAGGGACAATACCCTGGCTAGAATTCTCCCAATGAAACCACAAATTATATTCACCAGGGCGTCAAATTTAAAATCTAGAATAGCCCCTAGCTGTCCACTTATTCACTTAAAAGAAAACAGTGTTAAGGCAGATAAAGGTTTATTTAAATGTTCAAAGTGTACGGCATGCACATACAGTAATAATGCAAAAGGATTTAAATCAAACGTTACAGAGGGAATATCCCATCAAGTCACATATTAATTGTCATATGTGTTATGTCACAAACTTACTCCAATGTCCTTGTGGCCTGCAATATGTGGGAAGGACCGGAAGAACATATCAAAGGAGAGTATATGAATACATATACAATATCAAAAGGGGACTGATAACTCATAGCGTATCCCACCATTTCCTCACACACCATGATAAAAACCCTAGCGGTCTTAAATGTCAAGCTATTGAGACTATTCCTGCTAGTATAAGAGGTGGTGATAGATCACAAAGATCCAGTATGTGTGAGGCATACTGGATATATGAGCTCAAAACACTATCTCCTAGAGGGTTAAACATAGACTTTGAGTTAGGAGCTTTCCTGTGATATTATGTGGACGTTTCTTTTCCTTTCCTCTTTACTACCTCGAGTAGAGGACAATATATTATCTAATTGTTGTTTGCCAAATATTACTAGTACATACTACAGTGCTGAGTAGCACCTATTTTTATCTGTTGTTTTTTATGTTAAATGTTGTGTTAGGTCATTATTGTTTTATGTAATGCAAAGCTGAATCAAATGTCAGTGATTTTATGTGCTAATTGGTATATCCTTAAGACTGCCTTGATTGACAGACCAATCGGAGCAAAGCTGAGGGTATTTATACCAGGCATCACTGCCATCATAATTTTTATCCCCTGAGGAAGTGTGTTTAGACACACGAAACGCGTAGGGCCATTTTATTGAGTTTGGACACCTTTATGGACAAGCAGTACAAGTGCTGAGTGCTGTGGCTTAGTGATAGAGGGACTTTGAGGCACGGATCGCCGTTTCCTTCGGCTTCGTTGGAGATTTGCAAGGCTTTGACGCCCCACTACCATAATATAAGGTGTTAAACACAATTCACATTCGCAAAGTAAGGTAAGGAAAATAACAAGTTCAATGCTCTTGCTATGTCTCCCCAATAGGGATGCGCTTTAGCACAAAACAAATGTATAGGCTGCCACAGAATACAAGCGTGCTTGTGAGCCAAAAGATAGGATGTCGCCACTTCGAGTGATGTCACAAGAGTGATGCCCTACGTTCCCGATGCACGTTTCACGTGTTCACCACGCTTCATCAGGGGGAGGAGGGATCAGCATGTAGCAGGGTTCCCCCTGACCCCCCTTACCTCCGCTTAGTGGGGGACCCCTGTGCTGTGTCGGGGAGCTGAGTGGGCGAGCGTGTCGCCGGGGACTACCGGCGGCATCTGTAGTCAGGCGTCGCCATTTGCTATGCGTTCGCGCATGGCCGGGAATTCGCGCATGCGCAGAGTAGCCTCAGGAGTTGCGGTGGCCATGTTGGGGTTGGCGCTGGTGTTCGCGCATGCGCGGATGCCGTCGCAGAGGTTCATTCGAAGCGGCGGCCATTACAGATTTGCGCAATTGCGATCGCGCACGCGGCCCCAATAGAAAAGAGGTCTGCCAAGGACTACAAGCCCCAGGATGCATAGGGGCATGCCAACCACCTTACCCACAGCAGCCAATCGTGTGGCAGAGCTTCCCCTGCAGGGAGATACATTTTGGTGCGCTGGGGAAGGACAAGTCTGTTGGTGCTGATATAAGATAGGGGGAGGTAGTGTCTGTAGGGAGCAAGTGCTCCTACACACTAGGCCAGGTTGCCCCCTAGGCCACAGCTAGGCCCAACTCACCTCCAGTTTGTGGTAACTGTAGGGACGCCCCTACAGTTAGGGACTTGCCCTTTTGGCAGTTAGCTTAGTTAAGCAGAGACACAGCTGCAGTGCTGCGTGTCCTGGCAAGAGTGATCAGTGAGACCAGACCTATCTCACTACAGATAAGGGACTATCTGTGTGGTGGGATCATCCTGTTTGACTGAGGAAGCCAGCTGTGTAGACTTCAGCGCTGGATACAGGCGGGTCCTCTTTGGTTGTTTTGCTGTACCCGGGCAGGTACAGTCAAGTCATCAAGTGCACCAACTTTACCAACAGTCACTCACTTGGGATATTGTGGGACATTTGGGACTATTGATATAACGTTTGGGATAAAGGCCCTGCGAGGTGATGGGTATTTGTGCCTATTAGTGTTACAGGGTGACACATGCTGATGATGTTATGGTTATGTGATGTTCTGCATATAGTAAATGGTTTATATATATACATATACTTCAGTGTATGTGTTTACTATTAGTGGGTCCTGTGTCAGGGGTCATTCTATATGCCTGCAATCCTTGCACAGGTGGAGGCGCTGTAAGCATACGTTTCAGGATACAGTACACCCCAGGCTCCCAGTGGGGAGGTTCAGGCCTCCTGTGAGCCTATCAAGTATTGCACCACACTGGTAACACAGGTATATTTCAACACATGCACCCTATCTGCGATTGGGGGGGGGGGTCGAATATGTGTTACAAGTGCAAAGTGGTAGTGTGCCGGGGGCGCAAACGCAGCGTCAAGGAGGATGGGTGCATTCTAAAGCTGCTTCATGGACTCAAAAACACCTCCCTCAGCGGAATCTACTGGGATATATCCCCCAAAAAAAGATTGCAAGCCTGTGTAACGGGTATTCCCTCTATCCCAAACACAGATACAGTGTGTGTGGGTGGAAACCTATGTGTTACCAGGTGTGGTGCATATACCTGTAGGTTTAATAGAGGCCTGAGCCTCTACTTGTTGGGAACCTGGGGTGAGTCCATCAGCTTGATCTGATTTACAGCGCCTCCACCTGTGCAGGGTTCTAGAAATGTAGAAGGTTGCCTACGCAGGACCCACATATACAATAAGTACATACACGAGGATGTATATAACCAGTTTATATATATATATATATATATATATGCAGGAAATAACACACACGTAATAACACTCCCCCTAGGGGGTAACTCCACAGTCTATAATGCAGTCCCAAAGTGTCTTCCACTCAACTAGGAGTGTACCTACCCACCACCGTGTATCTCCACACCGTGTCCACAGCCTAATCCCTTTGTCCCGTGGTCAGAGCTGCCACTATGTGTAATTATAATATGTATAGGATACGTTGGTGCACTTAGGAAGGTACCTGCCGAGTGCTCCTGCACTCGGGCCTGCAAGCAACTTCAAAAAGGATCTGCCGCTTGGTGATCCCGTCTGATCCAGTGTTTCTTCGCACGAGGGTCCTGCCAGGGGCGATCCCACCCTGGAGATAGTCTCTGTCTCTTTGGGCACAGACTTGAACCCAAGTCTCTTCTCGGGAAGCGCAGCGTCCGCTGTGTCCCTATCTAATGCTATTACTACTGTGACAGGGTCCCTAACCTAGGGCCTGTCCCTGTAGCACCACAAGCTGGGGAGTAAGGACCTATCTGGGGCCTAGGGGGTTACTGGCCTAATGCAGTGGGTCACAGACCCCTGCACTCACCTCCCTACCCTAGCTCTCCTGGTCCAGCACTAACTGTCTCCCGCGCGTGCGAAATGTATCAATCCCCTTCAAGCAGGGAGCTCCCGCAGCCCTATTGGCTCCCTGGCATCATGGGGCCGCTCCTGAGGCTCATGGGACTTGTAGTCCCGTTCAAGAGCCTTCCCTGGTAGGCTAGCGTTCGCGCGCTTGTCCTGCGCATGCGCGAACTCTGCCGGGCCATTGGGACTCACTGCGCATGCGCAATCTTCCGCAAGATGGCGGCGCCCTGCACGGGAGCCGCCGAGAACCCTAACTACGCGCCCGTGGCCCTAACAACCGGCCACTTGCATCCCCGGCAACCTCCAAGCCAGTTCCCATCTGCCCCTCACTCCTGCGATCGCCGACGGGTCCGCCATTGGGTTCGGCGGCACCCGCGATCGCCAGCCAGGTGAGGGGGGGCGACGGGCAGAGGGGGACCTGGCTACATCCTCCTCCTGGTAAAAAAAACCAACGTCCTCACTTGGGATATATACTTAATAACTATATACAGCAGTTATATAATAAAAATGCAGTTCAATTATATAACTTAGCACATTCGCATTGACTTTATACGATGTTGCACAATTCTGTGAGCATCACAATCAGATTGGATTTTGCTCCGAGACCACTGCTGAGCCTCATAATGGGGTGCCCCAATTTGGTCATAGGTTACCCGATTTGGAGGGTACCTCACTCTTTGGCTCCTACAGAGCTGTTTTTCCGCAACTCCCTCTGGGGAGTAATAAGTATAGTCCTGAGGCTCAGCCTCTTCCCTTGAGGGGAGAAATGTCTCTGGACAGTCTCTGTTTGGCACAAAGCACTGGCTCTGTGGATCCAAAGGCTGGCCTGTTGGTGCCACCTTAGTAGGCGTTGGCCTACAGGGCCCTTTACCCGTAGCTCCTCCGGGAGATGCCCCTCCATTGGGAGAATCCCTTTGAGAGGGTCCTTCCATGGGCTCTTCCAGAGTCTCAAGATTGGTATGTTCAGATACAGTCTCTTGGCCAATCTCTGAGGAATCGGACTCACCGTTGAGTGTGGCCAGTATCTCTGCTTCCTCATCTCCCACTTGTGGAATGGGAAGAAGATGATTACGGTGCCATACCTTTACCCGGCCGTCAGTGTCTTTGATGCGATAGACCGGGAGGCCAGGCATTTGAGATTCTATTTCATATACCCCGTCTCTCCATCGGTCAGCCAATTTATGCTTGCCCGGGACTCCCAGATTGCGAAGCAACACAGCATCTCCAGGACAAAGTTCCCGATATTTGACCTTATGGTCGTATCGCCTTTATTGTCAGCATTCAGCTTAGCTGTGGATTTCTCAGCCTGTTGGTACGCCTGTTGCAAGCTGTCTTTGAGTCGTTGCACATATTTGAAATGGGTAGCATTGTGTATCCCATCCGTCGATACGTGAAGGTGTACATCTACTGGTAGTCTCGCCTCTTGTCCGAACATGAGGAAGTAGGGAGAGAATCCCGTTGACTCGTGTCGGGTACAGTTGTACGCGTGAACCAAGGACTCTACATGTCGACTCCATTTCGTCTTCTGGGCACTTTGTAGAGTTCCGAGCATGTCCAGTAGAGTTCGATTAGATCGTTCTGGCAACGCATCTCCCTCAGGATGGTACGGGGTTGTTCGTGATTTAGCGATGTTCAGCATTTTGAGCAGTTCTCGGATCAGAGTGCTCTCAAAATCCCGACCTTGGTCAGAGTGAAGGCAGTTGGGAAGGCTGTAGTGCACGAAGCACTTCTCCCATAATATCTTCACCACTGTGATAGCTTTCTGGTCTTTAGTCGGGAAGGCCTGGGCATACCGGGTGTAATGGTCCGTGATGATCAACACATTGCATATTCCTCGGCTATCAGGCTCAATGCACAGAAGTCCATACACACAAGGTCCATTGGGCCAGAACTTTTCAGATGGCCCTTAGGCGCTGCTCTAGTTGGCAGGGTCTTGAGTTGGATACACTGAGTACAGCGGCGACAGTGTTGTTCTACGGTCTCTCGCATCTTGGGCCAGAAAAAGCGGTCTCTGACCAACCCAAAGGTCTTCCCTACACTGAGATGTCCATGCTCATCATGTAGGGACTTCAACACCATGTACTGCAAGTTCTTAGGGAGGACTAGTTGTCGTCTGTCGGGGTGGTTGTGGTACTGTACCACCCGATAGAGTAAGCAGTTGTCGATTTCGAATTTGTCTGCTTCCCGCATGAGCAAAGCAACCAAGTCTTTGGGAGCACGCTTCAAGAGAGCTGGGTTCCTCTTTTCAATGGCTTGCCTAATAATACTAACTACAGAGTCCTATATTTGATAGTCTACTAGATCTTTCCACCGTAGCACTTTGTCCTGAGTTATGTTCATTCCTTTCGGATCGCAGTAGCCTGCGGGGACGGCCTGTGACTGGCATCCCAGGGAATCTGCAACCCGTAATTTGGAGAAGGCCACTTGGTCGTTGATGATGGCAGCAGTGCTACACATAGCGCGCACCCCTGGTCCTGGGAGTTCTTCCCATTCCTCATCATCTGGAGTAGCACTTAGCCCTGGTCGTCGGGATAGGGCGTCAGCCCCTACATTCAAAGGTCCCGGCTTGTACTTCAGGGAGAATCGGTAATTGTTTAGGGCTGCCAGCCATCGGTGCCCTGCTACGTCCAATTTGGCCGAGGTATTGATGTACTTGAGGGGATTGTTATCCGTCCTTACCTCAAACGTAACACCGTACAGGTAATCGTTGAGCTTTTCCGTGATGGCCCATTTGAGAGTCAGAAATTCCAACTTGTGGACAGGGTATTTCTGTTCACTGGGTGTCAGACTGCGGCTGATGTAGGCCACTGGTCAAAGGCCCTTGGGGTGCTTCTGGTGCAAGACGGCGTCCAAGCCATTGAGGCTGGCATCCACATGCAGGATGTATGGTTGTTCTGGATCAGCATACATAAGCACCGGCGCTTCGGTCAGACTTTTCTTCACTTCAGGAAGGCCCGTTCACACTCAGGCGTCCATTTATCGCCAAACGGTTGATGGGCCGACGTGGCCTTCCTTCCTGTATCTTCGGGGTATATCTTCAACAGATTGTTCAGGGGTTTAGCTCGACTAGAGTACCCTTCCACGAAGCGACGGTAATACCTGCAGAAACCCAGGAAGGATCGCAGCTCCATAACATTCTCGGGACGAGGCCAGTTCATGGCCGCTCTGACTTTGGCTGGGTCGGTGGCGATTCCTTGAGCTGACACGATGTGTCCCACGTAAGTCACCGAGGTGTGACAGAAGCGACACTTGTCGAGGGACAATTTCAACCCTTCTTTCCCAAGACGGTCTATCACTTTCAGCAATCTCTCTTCGTGCTCTTCCAGAGTTCTTCCGAAGACAATTATGTCATCCAGGTAGACTAGACACTCCCGAGGGTTCATGTCCCCGATAGTCTTCTCCATTAGTCGTTGGAAGGCAGCAGGGTCCCCACATATACCTTGTGGCATACAAGTAAATTGGTACAACCCCAAGGGACAGACAAAGGCTGTTTTCTCCGGATCCTCTGCATTCATGGGTACCTGATAGTTCCCTGATTGTAAATCGAGCACACTGAACCACTGGCTTCCGTTCAGAGCATTCAGAATCTCTTCAAAGCGAGGAAGTTTGTACTGGTCCAGTATCGTACGGTTGTTCAGGGTCCTATAGTCGACACACAGCCATACGGACCCATTCTTCTTCCTCACCACCACTATGGGAGAGGCGTAAGGGCTCCGAGACTCCATAAATATCCCAGTGGTCTCCATTTCTTGCAAGACGTTCCTTTCATCATCCACATCCCTAGGGGCGATGCGACGAGAATGTTCACGGAACGGAGTGGCGTCACTCAGTCTAATGGCATGTTGAGCGCTGCGACTGCACCCCACATCCATCTCACTCGTTGAGAACACTGCCCATCGTTTATTCAACTGGGTTGTCAGCCGCTCTTTCCACTCAGTTGGCAACGTCGACTCGCCGAAGTTGAAGTCCAAATCGACTAACCGCTCACTTGCTGCCGCCGCATTCACCTGGAGCGTTGTTTCCTCAGGGCTGACCGGATATATGCAACCCAGACTCTGTCCGGCATCAAGTTCCATCGGGAATGGGGAGATGTTCTGCACAAACGCGTAAGTTCATAGAAGGATTTTAGTCGTCCAGTACCCTATACCCTCTCTGAAGTTCTTCCTCAGGGGTACTCTCCAGAGAAAAGAGCTAATCGTTCTCCTCTCGCTCGGGGTAACAGCACCAGATGGCCATTCTTTGCACTCCCCCTGGTAATACGGTCGTCAGTCCGCGTTGACGATTGTAGAGATCCCCGTGACGCTCCAAGGCATATACCCGGTTGCACTCCTCTCGTAGGACGGGATCTAGGAGCGAATTGTCCAGCGGCACTCATTGGTCTCTTTCAGGTATGCTCTGATTACAGCTTGTACTATATCAGTATTGGTTCCCAAGATGATTGGATATTTGCACTGGTCTTGGCGCTCCGGACATACCATTGCCGCTACATGCATGGGGTGTTTCTTGCCGGTGTTCAGTTGGAGTATTTCCAGTTGAACCCTTACAATCCCATCGATGGGGTAGTCTTCATTACTTAACCCCCTAACCTTCATATGTTCGGCCGACCTCAGGGGGCAGTGTCTAAGGTGCTGGTCATAGAACTTGCGGTATATAATGGTCACTTGTGATCCCGTGTCCAGTAGGGCCGATGCATAGATCCCTTCTAGTACAACAGGCGGGGCATGCTCTATCACTGAGTGGTTCTGGCTCTGCACTGAGTCATTCACATTGCGGGGGCGGGGCTCTGGTTTTCCCGCCAGTCCTGGGCAGATTTTTGCAACACAATTTAGTGCAGGCTTGCAGTCAGCAGCACATGTGCGCTCCTTGATTTGTCGGGAGACGCCATTTTAGGTGTGACTCACCGCATGAGGGAGCCTCCATTTTGGTCACAGTTCTGTTAATTTCACTAGGGCTCTCTGCGTATATAACAGGGTAGCCTTCTGGTGGGGCCTCTGGAAAATGTAAAGTCAGAGGGGCATTATCCCAGCATATTTCCTGATCCGCCAATAGCCATAGTATTCTCCACTGTTCAGTGGTGTCGTACCAGTGCTCTATCCTCCTCCAACTTTGGTCTAGACCCAGGAGTCCCTTTAGGGCCTCACAAATTTCCTTCAGCTTCACCGCACTAGTGGGAACATTCCCTACTACTACCACATGTCGCGGGGATACTTTTGTCCACCAAGCCCATTCGTGGATCTCATGGCTTGAGAGCACAAACATGGTTGGGACTTAACTGGCACAATTTGACACAAAAATTGAATAGGACACCCCAGGTCTGATCTCAGCAGGGCCTCCAAATGTAACGGGTATTCCCTCTATCCCAATCAGTGTGTGTGGGTGGAAACCTATGTGTTACCAGGTGTGGTGCATATACCTGTAGGTTCACAAGAGGCCTGTGCCTCCGCTTGTTGGGAACCTGGGGTGAGTCCGTCAGCTCGATCTGATTTACAGCACCTCCATCTGTGCAGGGTTCTAGAAATGTAGAAGGTTGCCTACACAGGACCCACAAACACAATAAGTATATACACGAGGATGTATATAACCAGTTTGTATATATATATATATGCAGGAAATAACACACATGTAATAACACTCCCCCTAGGGGGTAACACCACAGTCTATAACGCAGTCCCAAAATGTCTTCCACTCAACTAGGAGTGTACCTACCCACCACCGTGTATCCCCACACCGTGTCCACAGCCTAACCCCTTTGTCCCGTGGTCAGCGCTGCCACTATGTGTAATTATATGTATAGGATACGTTGGTGCACTTAGGAAGGCACCTGCCGAGCGCTCCTGCACTCGGGCCTGCAAACAACTTCGAAAAGGATCTGCCGCTTGGTGATCACGTCTGATCCGGTGTTTCCTCGCACGAAGGTCCTGCCAGGGGCGATGCCACCCTGGAGATAGTCTCTGTCTCTTTGGGCACAGACTTCAGCCCAAGTGTCTTCTCGGGAAGCGCAGCATCCGCTGTGTCCCTATCTATGCTATTACTACTGTGACAGGGTCCCTAACCTAGGACCTGTCCCTGTAGCACCACAAGCTGGGTAGTAAGGACCTATCTGGGGCCTAGGGGGTTACTGGCCTAATGCAGTGGTCACATACCCTGCACTCACCTCCTTCCCCTAGCTCTCCTGGTCCAGCACTGTCTCCCGCGCGCACGAAATGTATCAATCCCCTGCAAGCAGGGAGCTCCCGCAGCCCTATTGGCTCCCTGGCATCATGAGGCCGCTCCCGAGTCTCATGGGACTTGTAGTCCCACTCAATAGCCTTCCCTGGTAGGCTAGCGTTTGCGCGCTTGTCCTGCGCATGCGCGAACTCTGCCGGGCCATTGGGACTCACTGCGCATGCGCAATCTTCCGCAAGATGGCGGCGCCCTGCACGGGAGCCGCCGAGAACCCTAACTACGCGCCCACGGCCCTAACAACCGGCCGCTCACGTCCCCAGCAACCTCCAAGCCAGTTCCCATCTGCCCCTCATTCCTGCGATCGCCGACGGGTCCGCCATTGGGTTCGGCAGCACCCGCGATCGCCAGCCAGGTGAGGGGGGGGCGACGGGCAGAGGGGGACCTGGCTACATCTGCAACCCCCTCAGTGACCCTTTACCTCCAGAAGTCTGCCTCTCTGGTTCCTAAATCCAAGATGCCACCCGTGCTGGCACGCTCGTGTACGCGCATGTACAGGAGTAGGGGCAGCCACAACAACAAGGAGGTAAATTATTTATGCAGAGCCAGAACAAGAAACAGTGAAATAGAAAAAACAAGCGCAAATAATATTACTAATAAATCAAAAGTAACACAGGTGATATACTATCCTTAATCAGGTCAGCTCCTGACGTAGAATTCAAACCAAATTCAATCAGCAAACGAAGGAGAAACAGGTGCGCAAATCACATCAGGACATGGAAAAGAAAGTGAAAACACATTAAAGTTGTCCTCCACTCTGGATGTCATCAACAAGGGCTTCTTAGTAATCACTGATTCACCCTAAGAAGCCCTTGTTGATGACATCCAGGTTGGAGGACAACTTTAATCAGCCCAGTACCTGCTGTGACGACCGTGGAGCGGATGTTGCTGCTGTGAATATCCTTGTCTGACCATATGACCCAAGGTGGTCTGAATGCTCTCAAACAAAGGCACTTATTTAAGCGGAATACTTTGTGTTTTTAATATTAAAAACAGTACTATACTATTTTTTGCTTTCCCTTTTTTGTATATGGATTTCCCCCACCTCTATATGGATCTGGAGTACCTGTCTGGAGACATAAGTTGGTAACTTTGAATAACCACAACGCTTTCATTTCACGTTAAACACGTGAGTGCAAATTTTATAGAACTTCCAGCATTGAAATTATCTGTTGGAGTAGACAATATTGCACTATTTTGTGTTTTCACTTTCTTTTCCATGTCCTGATGTGATTTGCGCACCTGTTTCTCCTTCGTTTCAAGAACAAGAAACAGAAGAAAATTCCCAAATCACCCCAAAGACTTTAAAAGATCTGTTTAAAGTGATGCAGGGTGTCTTACTCTCCAGGGTGGTCACACTCCATTTCATACTTCATGATAAGTAGAGAGTGAGCTTTAATTTGTAACCTACTGTAACCTACCCAACTACCCCAAAAAATAGTCTTTTTAAATGTAGAGGGACTAAACTCGAATAATAAAAGGAGACTAGCTCCAAGAGAATTTAAGAAGATGCAGGCAGATATTTTATTTCTCCAGGAGACTAGTTTTAACAACCAGGACCCTCCTACCACTTTTCGGGGTACTAATTTTTCTTCTTTCTCCAAAAAGAATAGAGGAGTGGCTATTTTGTTAAAACATGACATCCCATTTCAAATGGAAGAAATTAAAAGGGATAAGGAGGGTAGATTTAGAATGGTGAGAGGTCTTCTTTCAAGGGTTAGACTAACCTTAGTCAATGAATATGCTCCGAATGATCAAAAAATTGATTTTCTGAAATCAATTTTAGAAGAAATTGGGGAGTCCCCCTCGGGAGATATAATATTTGGAGGAGATTTTAATATGACTCTGAACCCTGATCTGGACAGATCCACATCACCACGACAAAAGATAGAGAACAATGTATTCAACAAAGCAAAACATTTTAAGAAACGTATAAAAGATGTTTTAAATCTATATTATAAAAAATATTGGGGAATTTTAGCACCAAATCTTTTAGATATGTTCAATAGTTTTTTATCAGGTTCCGAGATTCCCTCGCAAATGTCAAAAGCAAATTTAGTAGTAATACCTAAGGAAGGAAAAGATCCAATGTGTTGTGCAAGTTACAGACCAATTTCACTTCTTAATACAGATTAAAAAATATATAGTAAAATTTGTGCGAATAGATTAAACACAATTCTGCCCTGACTAATTCATAATGATCAGGTAGGTTTTATAAGCATGCATCAAGCCTCGGACAATACACATAATATTATCAAAATTATTGATTTTGTACAGTCTTCTAAACCCAAAGCGATGTTATTGAGTTTAGACGCCGAAAAAGCGTTCAATAGATTTAACTGGGATTTTCTGGATAGAACTATGCAGGAGTAGGACTTTTTACGGGCCATTTTAAAGGAGATCCGAGCCCTATATGACGCCCTTACTGCTTCTTTGAAAATGCCAGGGGTGAACTAAGCCAAAATAAGATTAGTAATGGTACCAGGCATGGTTTCCCTTTATCTCCCCTGCTTTTTGCATTAACAATTGAGCTGCTTGAAATTAAAATTAGGAAAAACCCTAATATTCAGGGCATCAAGATCGGCCAGGAGAATTTCAAATTATCTTTGTTTGCTGACGATATTATTTTGGAAATTTCTAATCCTCTGACTTCTCTTCCCAATTTACAAGATCAGCTTTCTAGGTTTGGTTCATTTTCAGGCTATAAAATTAATTCGGCCAAGTCAGAGGCTCTAAATCTAACCTTATCAGATATTGAGATAAAAATAATCAAATTAAATTTCAATTATCACTGGAATAATGTAAGCTTGAAATATTTAGGGATCTTTCTCACAAAAACATCAATCTCTTTATAAACATAATTACCCAGAGCTTTTTTCCACTTACCGATGCTTCGGTACAGGTTGGGAGCCGATATTGCTGTTCAGGACGTGCTGACAGTCGCAGCCGGAGGTTGAGGCAGATTTATCCAGGGACCACGAATCTTTGCTGGAGGGTTGCGGTGGCTACAGGAATATGGCTCATATCTGGTGGTTTTGCCCCAAAATACAGAGATTTTTGAAAATAATGCAGAATTTGTTGCGAGAAACAATTGGGATAAGAATCCCCCTAGACCCACTTATAATGGTCCTGGGTAAGCCACTAGATAATTTAAATGAAAATATATCTTAATTATTGTTACACATTCAGACCACGGCGAGACGGGCAATCGCAGGTGCCTGGAAAAAGCCCCAACCCCCCTCCAGGAGAGAGATTATCTTGAGAGTAAATGTTGTGCAATTTATAGAAAGACTAACAGCTTATGTGAGACATAATTCAAGAACATTTTAAAAAGTTTGGGAGCCCTGGTACTCCAGGGGGAATAGGTGAATTTTTGAGTTACTGTGGACGGAGGCTGTATTTTCTCTCAGAGAGTTGGTTACTCTGTGTAATGTGGTTGTCTGGCGTCGTTATTGTTTATTTTATACTGGTTGTTAAATTTGTGGTACCAACCCCCCCTCCCCACCCCCTTTTCTCTATTTCTGTATCCCTTTCCATATGTTTTTCTAAAAAATTAAACGAAAAATGTTACAAAAAAATAGGTGTGTGCAAAATATGTGAACTGTATGACTCCCCTCATCAGCTGACTGCATTTGAGATAATTTAACATATTAAAAGAGTTTATACCATATCCAATCTGAAGAATTAGAGTGACTTGCAAAACTCATAAAAGGTGCAATCCCACTAAAGTTTACAGTAAGTTCTCTAAAAAATATTTAGCAACAGCATACATTTATTTTTTAGAATTTTTAAAAATACTTATTTCTTAAGTCCTACTTCATATTAAGTAAAGTCATTGCACAGTCCCTATAACGTTTTTTTTTTTAGAAAAGATACAATGACAAATCATGTTTTCCAACACAGTGTATTAGGATTGTACCTTTGAAGTTGTAGTTCGATATGAAGCTTCCTTCATACAAGTAATTGGCGGTTTTGATATGATATGGGGAAGCTACCCAGTGTTTTTGTGTACACGTGTGTTATTTGTCTCCGCCCAATATATCCCTGCTCCACTAATGTATCCCAAGTCTCCTACTGTGTGATTCCTTGTCCACCTCTTCCTTTTATGTTCCCATTTGCCCCTCATTTTCTTTTCAATGATAGAAGTAAGATCAAATGACCGCAGTCACTTTCTAGAACAGTTGATGCGATTCAGTGTCCCTCTCAGTGTGCTTGGAAAACAACACACCCCCTGAACACAACGATTCCTGGAGATTTTGCCAGTCTTCTGGGAAACTGCCCATGTTTTTGAGAGTCTCCTGGTCATTCCAGGAGACTTGGCCATTTTAGTACAGAACATTGAACCCTGGGGGTGCAAATCTGCCATGTGCACAGAGGAGAAAACAGATGTGCGCCCGTTAGTGCACAAGCTATTTGGACTTTTGTTATTGATCTAGTGTGATTTGATGTACTCTTTCAGGAGCAGGGAGGCTTTGATAAGTGTTCATCTTATATTGCAGTGTGTTAAAACTTATAATACCACTGCAGCATTTTGTACGTTTTAAAACAAATTAAAGGCTAGAACAGTGCTCAAGAGTTGTATCACTAATCCCAGAATCTACTGGCATATTCAAATGTTTAAAACTTGATCTGGCAGAAAAAACATTTTGTAGAAAACATACCGTACTTGTTAATAAAGACACACATGGATACTGTAGACTGACATAGTTAAGCAAAGTACATACACCCATTACGTGAATGTGTACAATGTTCATTAATGTAATAGACAAACAAAACGGGAATCTTTTTCTTTAATTTACTTTATTGTACACATTTGAAGGATATGCAGATTACATTGTGTGACCAGGTTATCAACAGGTACAATTTGTTACAATCTTCTAGGAATGTGTACAACATTCTGTAATTGTGACTGTGGAGTAAATTTGATTTACTCTGAAAGTTGCCATTTAGACCATTTTCTAGCGAAAATCCTAATTGAAGTCTAGGGGGATTTTTGGACGCCCGCTTTGGTGACATACTGTACTGTAGAATTACCCCTTAAATGTGTATTTGTTATATGCAAACTTGTGAAAAGATAGTCACTTTTAAGTTATAAAAATCCCTAAGAGCATTAAAATAGGAGACAACTGTAGTACTGTAGAATGTTGTAGTACCCACTTTAACTACAGTAGTCAAACAGGAGTATACATTTAGTTCTTCTTACAATATTAATGTCAGGACCATACAGAGAAACAATATTAATAGCAATTTGATGTGAATCCCCAGAAATCTTTATCTGCAATTAAATGTGAATTGTGACAATGACTTTTGGTGATTACTAATGTTTTCTTAATATTTACAGCAGTCGCAATAAGGCAAAATGGAACATAATGTACTCGTATTCATTTGCTAATTATTTTCACATCTCTACAATATAATGATTATCTTGCAGAAACACCTCTTATCACATGAGAAAACAATATATATTATTGGATGTGGTCACAATTTAAATGACTAGGAGGAGAAGGACGGGCAAGAGGAGCAGATTACAGCATTTCTTGGCTCAGTGAAGCATGTTTTAATTATTTTTTTATTTTAGGCAGAACATTTGTTGCTAAAAGGGTAGAACACAAGTCAAGAAAAGCATGGCTGTCTCCACAGTTGCTCTTAGTTTTGTGTGGTAGTTTTCACCAAAATCTCCTCTGCCTTCTCAATAAAGCATTATTTTTTAATTTGCTGCATAAAACAACAAGTGGCAATGTGAAAAAGTACTCATTTAAAGTTAGAATCTGCAGTGTAAAAGTGGTATCTGTGTCCCTGGCCATGGCTGGCTTGTTGAGGCTCATACAGATGCAATAAATCACTGTTCCAGTTATGGTTTATAACTATGGTATGCTGGGTAGGAGGCAAAAAGTGACACACTGGGAGTGCTCATTTGCATGTCATTACCCAGAATCACTAGCTGCAGTGGAAGCATTGCTAATATATAATGGGGAAAGGCCGGTTTGTGGACCTGTCTAAAACATGTGAATGTTCTCATAAGTGGTATTTATATTTGCTGTATCTCATATAACGCTGGTTATCTTTGTACATTACTCCTACTCCTCAACTGAGCGCAAACCAATGAGATCTTCAATGGGAACACACAGAAACACCAAGGAACTAAAGCAAAAATCAGATCCACTGTCAACATTAATATTGTGTGCTATAAAATACAATCTGTTCACTATTTAAGCATGTTCATCCAAAAAGAGTTTCCATGAATCAAATACTTTTTATAATGTTGTACAATCGCAGACGTCAAGATAATTTTCTAATGATGATGAGAACTTGCTGAGGGTCTCAAAAGTGCAGCACTGTGCGTATGCTGGAAAATAAAAAATATGTACTGTATTGGAGACAGACATACTGTACATACTACTATAAGTAGCAAACATTATTATTCTCCCAAGTTTTATTGTTTTTTTTTTTTAAATGTACATTGAAGAATGATTGCAGTAGATTAAATCTTACAAACTGGATTTGAGAACACTGTAATACATAAATCTAAAGCTAAATTAGATGCAAAGCATGGAGCAATTATAAAGTAGAATGAGACTGAGTTATGGGAAGTATTATGTTTTTATGTAATTAATTATGCTTCTGCAACATCCATCATTCCTGTGCAAAAATGTTTTCTGAATAATCTCCTCCAACATAGGGAAGCAGCTTTACAGTGGTTTGAATGAAGGATGGCTGTATTTTACTCACACCTTTAAGGTGTAATATTTGCAAGTGTACAGTATTATGCACTCTCCCATTTTCAGGATTCTCATCAGGATTAATGGGGCCCAGGACTCCAGTCGCAACCTGGGCCCGAGCCATTTGTCAAGGTCCTGTTTGTACAACAGGGTGGCTGCGTAGGGATGGGGGAGATGGGGGAGGGGGAGACTTGGGGCATTCGTAGGGGCATACCCAGCTCACTGCGCCCTCCTCCGTCCCTCTTTGGGGTTATAGTGAGTGTTCCCTTTGCATGATTCCCTAAACTGTAAGCTACCTGTATCACTTCTTCACTTTTAATTGTATTTTGTTCATATGTCTTCTTTTTATAAGACAAAATGATGACCCAATTACTAGTAAACTCTTTCTTAAAGTTAGAATTAATGTTATTTTGAAAGGCGTTTTATTCTCCTCTTTCCTTCTTTCACCCAAGTGTGGTGTTACCTTATATAAATAAGGGAACGGGGGTCCCTTACCACTTATGCCATATGTTGGACATCATTAGTTTAGGATTACATGCTCGAGTACAGTAAGTTAGGAAAGTGAAGTCATTTAAGGTAAATTGATGTATGAGCTTGTATAAACTGGAATATTTCACCAGTGACTCATTTCTGGTTCAGAACAACAAGCAGCTCAGCTTAATTGCAATAGATCACTGGTGTTATTAAGGAGCTTACGCTGTAGCTATTAGATACTGTATGTACAGTAGAAAGCTTATTTTTGTACCATTGGCTTCACTGTAATAATGTTGTTTTCCAGATCCCAGATATTGCAGCTGCTACAAAATACTACTCTTCAGACATTTTCCCATGGTATCAACAGGGTTTTGCTAAGAATACAAAAGAGCTGTAGAAATGACCAGCAGAAGTAACCTATCTCTGCTCCTTAACTATTAAAACACTAATGCATCTCGTTCTCTTTGTGTATCTATCACTGCAGCATTCCTTTATCTGGCCCTCCAGCCTCACAGTTCTATTTCTTATGATCTATTCTAAATTATCCTTCAATTATAGGGGGTTATGCACTAAGCAGTGATAAGTGCTTTTAAGTGAGATAAAAAGCCATTATAGCGTGATATTTTGTGCTGTGAGATTCACAAAGCAGTGATAAGTTTTTTAAGTAAGATAAATGCCTTTATACCGTGATACTGTCTGCTATGAGATTCACAAAGCAGTGATAAGTGCTTTTAAGTTGGAAAAAATGCCATTATAGCACGATACTGCAGTGTTATCACTGCTTTGTGAATCTCACAACAGGCAGAATCACGCTATAAAGGCAGTTATCTCACTTAAAAGCACTTATCACTGCTTTGTGCATAGCACTCAGAAAACCCACTTATCACTGCTTAGTGCATGACCCCCTTAGACTCATATCTGCTTATAAGCTCCTAAAATCATCTGTGTTGGCTTCCCATGATATAAAAAAAAATAGGCATTAAGAGGTTAAGCTCCATATAAACTACCAATGTATTCTACTTTCCAGCTCTACATTCCTTTGCCCACTATATATCTCAACTATAGTCTCTTGTTACACTCCCACTTGCCTCTTGCTAATGTACTGTATAGTGCTCGGTCAGGAGGGTAAGTGTGTATATAGTGGGTCATATGGTAAATTACAACTTTATTGAAATGATTGTAAAGGTGATTTTTCAGGTTGGTCTTGAAGTTGGGGAGGGAGGAAACTTGATGGACAGTGAGGGAAGGAGCATTCGGGAGGTAGAATGCAGTATGGCAGAAACATTTCAAGTTGAACAAAGCAGGAGAGACGCGTGGAACAGAGAGAAGACATTGAGAAGAATGAAGGTGGCAAGCAGTAACTGTATATACTGTAGCTACAGTAAATATGAGAGCAAAGATAGAAGGAGAGGCAAGGTCAGAATTTTTTTTATAATTGATTAAGAATGTTATGGTAACTAAGCCAGGAAAACTGAGGATGAGACTGGCAGAGATTTACACTGTGGGGCTTATTCTGCAACCTCCATTAGCGCTGATCCGTGCAATCTTCATGGAAAGCCCCAGTATCGTCAAGAAAGTGTTACAATTCTAGATGTACACTTTTGTATAGATAGTAAGGTAGAGATTTGTGAGGCAGGAAGTCTGGATAGCATAAGGTTGCAGTAATCAAGACTGGAGAGAATGAGGGCATGGATCAGAGTGTTAGCTGGTGAATGACATAAGAAATGCCAGATCTTAGCAATGTTGTAGAGTAAGAATGATAAGTATTAGCAACAGTGTGAATACAAGTAGAAATAGGGAAGAAGTCAAAAGTAACACCCAAACAAAGTGCTTGGGAGATGTGATGGATGGTAGCGTTATCAAAGTGAGAAGCACAATGTTTCAGTGGGACCAGAATTATAGCAGGATTATAAAGATCTTAAACATATTAGTTTTAGGTCATGTGCAACTATCCAGGATGATATTGCACTGAGGCTTAGACAGGCTTACGACATACATACATACATACATACATAGTATATATATGAAATTTGCATGTCATTTCCCAGAATCCCTTGCTGCAGTGGAAGTGCTGTATGCTGGGTGATAATGGGGAAAGGCGGGGTTGCAGACCTGCCTAAGACATGCAGATGAGCATACAGCTATATTTGCATATTTGCTTTCCTGTGGAGGGTTTTTGTCACTTTTTTTACTCACCATAACTTAACTCAGTATTATGGTTTAGCCTATCCCATAGCCTCTCTTGCATTCCCAGTAAAATCAACCCCACACTGATGAGACCCATCAAGGTCGAAACAGCTGTCTGTGGGTGGTTTTATGGGTATGCACCTTAACCCTGGCTGTGCTCAAAGCTGTGACCATGCAGCAAGCTTAAGCCTATAGGGAACCATGTTAAAAATGGTTATTGAGGCAAAAAGTGACACTGTGTGCTCATTTGCATGTAATTTCCCAGAATCCCTTGCTGCAGTGGAAGTGCTGTATGCTGGGTGATAATGGGGAAAGGCGGGGTTGCAGACCTGCCTAAGACATGCAGATGAGCATACAGCTATATTTGCATATATATATATATATATATATATATACATACACACACACACATTTATATATACTTCAGTATTAGGTGATACTCATGTCATAGGACAAGCTTTTGAGAGTTCTCCTCTCTTCCTCAGGTCAGCATTACTGATTTATAAAGTAATCGATTGCTAAAACAGATGTTGGGAAAGCAGAAAAAAAAACAGATGTGGATAAGGTGGGGTGAGAAAGGGATGCCTGAAGATATTGGAAGGGTAATAAAACAGTGACAAGGAACAGCATGGAGGGGTAAGTGGATGCTGCGCGGGAAGGGAAGTAGTGGATAAGAACATTGGCAGAGAGGCAGGAGAATTACAAACAATTGTGATAGTGTGTGAGAAACCGCATATCCGCATTGTCCTCTTGTTTTGCTATCAATGGAATCTCTGTTTATAAGCACCCAAGAACGGAAAACATTTGAACTCAGAATGATAAGACACTTTGACACCAAAATAAGAGAACTTAATGCAGATATGGGGTTTCTCACACACTATCACAATTGTTTGTAATTATCCTGCTTGCCTCTCTGTCTATGTTCTTATCCACTACTTTTCCGCCCCTCTCCCCCCCCCACACAGCATCCCCTTCCCCCTCCATGCTGTTTCTTGTCATCATTTTATTACTCTTCTAATTCTCTTTCTCACCCCACCTTATCTACATCTCTGTGGTTTTTTTTGGTTTTTTTGCTTTCCTAACCTCTCTGCTATATCATGTATGGCCCTCCACCTACTCAAACTTAAACATGTCAAAGGCAGCTACTTATACTTCCTCCCAAGCCAGGCCCTACTGATTCCTTCTCTATTAGCTACGCTTATAGTGCTGGCAAAAGCGACGGCGACGCCAGGCTACGGTTGCTGGAAAAATCTAATTGAGATGACTTCCAGCAATCGTGACCGTGGCAATGCATTTGTTTTGATGTGACGTCGCATCGCTGTTGCCGGCACTATACGCGCAGCCTTACTGTTGGTAGCACTATAATACACCCAGTATAATGTGTGCACTGTCTAGGTATCACATTGACTCCTCCCTCACATTTTCCTCTTGCATTCACAATGCAGCTAAATCCTGTTGATTTTCTCTCTGTTAGATTGCAAAGATACACCCTTTCCTCTGTCACTCTAGTGCTAAAACTCAGACCCTCTTTCTCATCCGTCTTTACTATTATAACCTTCCACTGTTTAGCCATTCTACTTCTTACCTGTCTTCCCTACAATATTTCCTAAATGCTGCTGCTAGAATAACTTTACTCTTCCATAAATCTGTCTCAGCGTCTCTCTTGCTGCAATCCTTCTGCTGGCTTCCTATTAAATCCCATATTACTTATAAAATTATCCTCTCTTTTAAGGCTATACACTCCTCTGCCCTTCCTTACTGTACATCTGTGATGTTAACGGGGTGCCAAGTGAGTAATAAAGGGGTCACCCCCATTAGGCACCCCCTGTAACCGTCTGGGAAGTGAGGGGTTAATCAAAAATGTACCTATAATACATATGTTCCCCTGCTTCACAACCAAAATGTATGTCCCTTTGGTCATCATGTTCTCACAGTCAGAGTGATTACATGAATTTTTATTCCCCTGCCTCAGGGCAAGATGTGCTCTTTGCTGAATGTATATATGGTTCCAATTATCTATGTTTTTACCCCTACAGTGTATGCACCAACCACATACACTGGGATCAGGTCAGGAGGGAAAGGGTTAATTGTATTTACAGGTTTATGGCCCTTTGTTCCCTTTCCCGCCTTTTCAGTCTCCATTTGCAGCCTGTTCATAGGCCGCCATTGGAGCTCCATACAATCCTATGGAGATTTTACAGATTTGGGCCCGATACCTGAGAAGACCTGCAGGTGGCGCCCGAGAGGAGGAGCGGAGCTTCTCCATTGAAAGTGAATGGAGTCATGTATTTCAATGGGGATTCCTCGAGTCCAACCTCCAGGAACGAGCTGGCAGCCAGCCAGACCGCAAAACCACAAAAGCGGATACAATGTCTTTGAAAGAGCTTTGATCACGTAATTGGCGTGGGAACTTGGTCACGGCCAAGTTCAAACTCATTAAAATTGTATCTCCGGTCCTAGGGCAGATAGCGGGTTAATTATTTCTGCCCCTAGCTGAAGGCGAACCCCTCACTCGACCCCAACCGGGTCCGACAGTCAATGGCGTCGAGAAAGGGTCGCGCCGGCCATGAGGGTCCTGCCATTGACCACAATGGCAGAGGAAAAAGCCGCTAGGTGAAAACGGCTAAGTGTAAAACAGGATAAACTTGAAATCCGTAACTCCAGTTTGGTGAGGGCTAGAAGACTGGAATTTGGCCACCGGGTATTCATGCTCCCGGCATGATTGCATTCCAGCCCAGTGTTTACTATGAAAAACGTGGTTTCGCCATTGACTTAAATGGCGGAGTAGCTCCATTGAAGCCTATGGCGGCGCCGGCCCCATTGATTTCAATGGAAGAGTGAAATGCAGTGATTTCTTTTAGCCTGCAGCAGAGAATCCTGCATTAAAGTTAATAGGTGATTTTAACTTGGTTTTGTTATCTCCGGTTCTGGGGGGCGTGGAAGGCTGAAATTTGGCCACTATGGCGAGTGTCCTGTGGCATGAGGACCTAGCAAATTTCAGCCCACTCAGACCCACAAAAATGGATTATTTTAATATATGTATAATATTAAAAGTTACACTGTGTCCCTGATATTTCTAAGCCCGCGAAAGCCACTGGCCCAGTAGAAATTTTAATGGCCACAGGGCATCAGGATGTCTGAGGGAAACCCATTGAACAAAGGCTCCCCCATCCTGATTAAGTATGCAAGGGCGGAGGAGAGCAGGACATGGGTACTTGTGTAAAGTGTTGTGTTTCACAACTCTGGTCGGAGTTTCCCGAACTAGAATAACAAATGGCAGACTAGAAGACGCCAACATTTCAGTGTGGGGTGCAGGAAATGGGACTCTGACCAGAGGATTGTGCACATGTGCCAGTTACCTGGGGGCAGGTACCAAAGTGCTTCCCACGTTAGCTGGCACAAGGTAATTGCGTGCAGATAATTGTGAACCAATGTCTGATTGTCAGCTCTATGCCCAATGTTGTTCGTTGTTCGTGATTACTTCTACTTGATACCTGATGCCTGCATGAATTGCTAATCCAAGATCCTGATTACTTCATTGCCAATTCCCAAAGTCAGTGTATATATCCTGTGTGTATTTTGTATCATATTGTGTGTTCACCTTCCCTGAAGGAATAAACTTTCTTTATCATATTACGGTCGCATTCAATTCAACCCAGTATTTTGGTGTATATTTTAACCCTGCACAAATTCCTGTGACAACATCTAAGCCTTAATTTCTCAGAATACACCAGCCTGATTCTTATGTTTTGCTCAAGGATGTCTTCTGTCTTCCCCCTTTGCATCTAAAGCCCTCTCCTGTCTTGCTTACTGCCCCTCACTACTCTGAATTCCCTTCCCCTCAATATCCGAGGGCACCCTCTCTCCGCTTTAAAGCCCATCATTAAACACATCTCTTTAATGAAGCATTTAGGTGGCTCTATTGGCTGATTTTATACATCTCATTTGCACTGCAGATGCACTTACCAGAATACCCTGCTACGGTCTCTGTTAATTCTCCCTACTTACCACTTACAGTAGATTGTAAGATATTCGGTTCAGGGACTCCTTTTCCGAAATGACTACTTATGTGTGAAGCACTTATTCTTATAATGTCACATGTATTAATACTGTAGAGTGCAATGTACATTAATAGCACTACATAAATAAAGATATATATAAATACATACAAGTGAAATTGAATAGAGATTAGAGGACCTAGAACACAGCCCTGAGGTACAGTATATCCACAGATAGATCTACAGAGGAAGAAAAAGCATTATCCAAAGAAACAGTGAAGAAGCAATGAGAAAGCCAAGATGAAAACCAGAAAGTGATTTTTCCCATGCACCAAATGCTAGGACAATGTTAAGGAGAGTTAAGTGGTAAACAGTATCAAAAGCAGCAACTAGGGCAAGCAGAAGTAACAAACAGTAGTAATGTTGTGATTTAGAAGCTTGAAGGTCATTGAATACATTTGTAAGAGCAATTTCACTAGAATGAAAAGATATCAAAAGCTAGGGGTGAATGGCAAGAGAATAACAGAGCATTAATATGAGGGACAAGCAAGATCAAGGGTGCTATTCCAGAGAATAGTGTAACCAGGGCTGCCGACAAGGGGGGGGGGGGGGCAGCCAGGACTGTTGTCCTGGGCCTGGCCAGTCAAGGGGCCCAGCCTCTCTGCCGGCAATTCTTCACATTCCTATGTGCAGGCAAGCCAGACCCTCCCCTTTTCTGGACCCATCCCATCTATCCCTCCCCTTTCTGCAGGCAAGCAGGGCCCTCCCTTTTCCTGGGGCTGCTGTCCCCATCGGTCTCTCCTTTCCCTCCTCTCCTGGAGCACCCTCCCCTTCCCTCAGAATGGCCCATTTGTCACTCTGTTCCTAAGGCTCCACAGGTCTGCAGGGCAGGTCAGTGTGTGGCCAGGTTGTTGCAGGAGGCCAATCCAAGGGCCCATGTGAGCCCACATGCCACATGCCCATGATCCCCTTATACCACCCTCCCAGGCCCCTTGCCCACCCCCCTCAATGTGTGTATTTGGGGAGGGGCTTATTGTGTGTGGGTGTGTGTGTGTGTGTGTGTGTTTGTGTGGGTGTGTGTGTGGGTGTGTGTTTGGGGAGGAGGGCTTATTGTGTGTGTGTATTCGGGGAGGGGATTTTATTGTGTGTGTGTTTTCGGGGAGGGGATTTTATTGTGTGTGTGTATTTGGGAAGGGGTTTTTATTTTGTGTGCGTATTTGGGGAGGGGATTTTATTGTGTGTGTATGTGTATTTGAGAGGGTTTTTTATTGTGTGTGTGTATATTTGGGGAGGGGGGTTATTGAGTGGGGAGCAGGAGAGAAATACATGAGGGCAGGATTAAGTTTGAGAGAGGGCTTTAAAAGTGAGGGGAGAGTTAGGTGTAAGAGAGGGAATGAAAGAATGATAGAGGGGGAAAGGAAAGGGTGATTGAGGGGGTGAGAGAGAGAGGATGTGAGTCTGAAGACAGGAGTGTAAGAGAAACAAAAGGGGGGTGGCTTCTCACAAGGCCATCGGCACAGGGGTGGGGGGCCCTGGTGGAAACTTTAGTCCTAGGCCCCAGGAAAGCTGTCTGCGGCCCTGGTGTGACTATCGCATGTTTAAAAGGAGAGGGGGTGTTGAAAGTGCAGGTGAGTTTTGGGGGACAGAGTAGATCTGACAGATGTAAAAAATGTGAGGGAATGAGGCCAAGAGGACAGAATAGAGGGAGAGAAGAAAAGCTTGCCAGACATGTTGTCCTCTATAACAGGTACAGTAGGAAGTATTCAAAGGTAGATGGAGAGAATTTATCAGGAGAGATATAGAAGACAAATGTGCAAAGGACAAAGTAAATCAGATGGCATCCATCTTGGCCTTTAAATAATGGTCTTGATTGAAGGGCAGTGGAGGAGGAGAAACATGTTGCAGGTTGGATCAGAGAGGTGTGTTAGACAGAGGATAGATAACATGGGTTAGCCTTGCTACTGTTGAATATAATTGAAATGTAGCTTTGCTAAGCCTAAAAGAGAGCCATTTTGAAGAAGGATAGGATGAATCTAATATCTAAGTCATGTTTGCTTTTCTGATCTACAGATTCATCCTATCCTACTTCAAAATTGCTCTCAACTCCATTATTACCTAATGCTGTTCAAAGCCCAGAAGTGTAAAGCACATCTCTTTTACTAAGGCATTGTGTGGCCTGTAAAAGAGAGGAGCTTAACACTTTTGGGATTTGAACAGCATTAGGTAATAATGGATGTGGGAAACGAACAATATAGAAGAACCAGGCGCTTACCTTAAGTGACAGAATCTCAGAAGAGCGTTGAAACCAACTATTGTGGTTATTTGCTAATGGTGCGGAGTCGTTCTGACTGATATGTGTGGTTGATTTCAAGTGCTAGTTGTTTAAAATGTGTGCAGTTAGAACCAGAAGCAGTTTGAACAAGGAAGCGGTTAAACAAGTCTATTAGACCCTGGAAGTCTTTTGGACCACTGGGGCTTCCGTAGCTGAGGGGAGCAGTCTACAGTCACAGCCGCGCCAGGAACCGTCATCGATTCCAACTCCGGACGCGGAGGAGAGAGCAGCTGGGGACCAGTGCAAACCGCAGCCACGGGAACACACCAGCTTTATGTAAATTAGCATGTGAGTGCATTTATTGTGGATTTTATTGATGTGCATTAAACGTTGAAGTTTTAAAACGAGCACTGCTGATCCCAGTACATTATTTTGCCTCACCCACGCCCCTCTCTGTAACGGGGAGGGGAAGAAGCCCAGAACGGGGAAACTAGAATTGAGACCTGCATTGCACCCCCTGCCCGCGAGCAGGAACGCATACAACACCCCTGGGAGTATCTCTGACGGGGAACCTAGGTGTATGCCTTAAAGACAACTGCCCTGCGACTGTACTCACACTGGGCCGTGTGAGCATTTATATATTTATATTGTGCATTACCACGACCCCTCCTGCACTTAACTGCGGAAGGGTAAACCATCTATCACAAAGATACCATCTTGGGACAAGGTTTACACAGGGCCGTGTAAGCATACATCATTGATTATATTTATTTTACTCTACACCGTCCCTTTCATTTCCTGTACTGGGTTTACTCTGTTGAATCGTCTGTATTTGTCCTATCTGTACATCTACTTATCCCTCGCTCCCCCTACTTTGTTTTGTCAATAATGGATGTGGGAAGTTATGCAATACATGGCATTGTAACCGATCAGAATAGAGAAGACAATTAGAGGTGAATTAAGCAGGAGTTGATCAAACAAGTTTAACATGTGTCATTTGAAGATAAGTTGGCCAAGAAGAGAGCGAGGATTGAGATAGAACATGTACCAAGGCATGTAAAGAACATTTCTACCGGGGGCAGAATTATTTTCTATTAATGTCATCAGAAATGTGTGTGGAAAGAACAAGAGGCAGAAATCACAGCTCTGCATTATGCTAATAGAGAACCTGTCTCACAAGTATCTTATGTGTAATCAAATACGTTTTTATTATAATCTTGAGAAAAGAGTAGGTAATAAAATATTAGATGTAGTGCCAAGCTTTGATGAGTAGGTATAGAAGCCTTGTAAAATGACAATTAGGTTGAGTACCATGACATTTTGGCATACACTACCGACACACTTTATTGAAGTGTGGTCGGTACCGCAAGCCGGGAAATCTCCCGGCTTGCTAGTGGCCGCACCTCGGCGTGCCGCGCGTCATAGACGCGCGGTCACGCGTCATCGGGAGCGTGCGCCCCCTGCACGCGTGTCCAGGGGCTCCCCGAGGGAGCCCTGGTGTCCCGCGATCGCGGGACAGCGGCAGGGGGTTCCGGGGGACCCGGCGGACCCGGCAGCGGTAGGGAGAGCGCCCCGATCGGAGGGTGCTCTTCCGCTGCTTCGGCGTGCGCCCGTCACACTCGGGCGCGCGCCAGGCTACTGCTGCGGCACAGAACGGGCAAATGCTCGAATAAACTGTGCCGCAGCAGTAGTTTCTCTTTAGAACAAACTAAAGTGTGTGTGGGAATACGAAACAATTTAAATATAGTATGGTAGCTGCTTAAAGTAATACCAGTTTATTTTGGTGTGTCCGTCTCCATGCACACCTTGCTTTATCTCCTTCACTGCTAAAGTTTGCCAAACACTGCTTTGCAGCCCCCATTAAAACTGAAGGAGATAATGATTTCTCTATTTCAATTCACAAAACAAGTACAACTAAAAACACATGTAGTCATAAAAATATAGAGAAAGTCACTTGTTAGTGACGAAATGCGTTGGACGTTGATACGTAGACACGCAGTGATGCAGCTACGTGGTGACGTGGTTACAGTCGGCGAGGAGCTCCAAGAACGGATTACCGCTCTGTATCTGGAGATAGAAGCGCCTGTTGCAAAATTCCATTCGGCGCCACAGCGAGGTCTGACAAACAGGAAGTGTTTGCCTCCACACGAGGTCCCGGCACGCAGTTCATCTCTGATATATATACATATGTAGCCATGCTGTAAAATGGACTACAGTCATCTCTCCTGCTGACAGTAAGGCCTGGTAAGTTATGGGCATGCCAGCAGTAATCATGGAGGTTTACCCTCATACCCTGGTGAGGTGCCCTATGTATGGATGGGTGTGGTCACATGCTCTGAATCCATAATTAGTGATGTCAGAGTTATGCCTGCCCTCAGAGGATACATAAGGCACAGCACTGCTCAAAAGTTAGTGTGTTGGAGGAGTTGGTGGTAGATGTTGAAGTAAGGAGCAAGTCTGAGTACAGACTTGGGAGGAGGCGGCTCATAAGACTGTGACCAGGGACCTGGCACAGGAAATATCTCCCTGAGGGGAGATAGGGAATCCATCAAATTGGGAAGAGATACCTTGCAAAGGGAAGTGCGGTGAGCATGAGCGGCTGAGTACAACCGCTGTGAGGGGCAGCTGGCCCACCTCACTGCAATAAAGATGATCTTGTTAAATCATACCCTCATGTGTAAGTGTGGAGTGATTACACAGAGGAGTGCACCACAGAGGAGTTCCTCACCAGGACCATCCACAAGCGGACGCTGGGATCCTGATGAGGTGGAGGTGTTGCACTGGATATAGGTAGGACTCAAGTACACTACCTCAGCTGCCTGTCTGGGTTGGCAATCCCCACACAACATCATGCGGGAGACTCAGGAGTCCTGTTGCCAACAGGTGCACCACCAGAGACTACACTGTAATGGGGGCTGGTTAGACCACAGAGGCCAATATGAGATTGGGTGGGTCAGGCTAGGCCAGAAAATCCGTTACATTTGGAGGCGCTGCTGAGATACCTGTCAACAGGACAGGCTTTTGCTAGGTCACTTGGAAACAGGGAGAGTGTCTGCTGCCACTTTGTGCTGTGTTGGGACGGACCTAGGGGTAGTCAGGGGGCTGATGGAGTTTGTCAGTTCGCAGGGACGACCTAGGGGCCTGAAAGGAGTTGGGGGTTTGGAGCCGGGCTATAGCTGTCCTAGTCACCTTGAGGCAGTGCTAGTTGGTAGGATGCCTAAAGGGATAGCCTGTTAACGTGGTCAGGAATTCTGGAGAGGGTCTGCGCTAGGCTAGCCAACAGTAAGTAGACGCCCTAGTACTGCATGGAAGAGCCAGAGTACTCTAGCCCATTCCAGACAACTTACCGAAGGGAGCACAGACTGGGAGGAAGGAGATACAGCAGACACTGAGAGAGTGAGCCTAGCCTGAGGTAGAAGAGTCTGCTGCTTCTTTAAAGTAGGCCCTTTACATGAGCTTAGTGATTGAAATACTGTAAAGAAAAAGTAGCACAGATAATAGTATGCTTCTATTTAGTCAGTTAAAAGATAGCTGTTCAGTCTGAGGAGAAACAACAAGTTATAAAGATATTATATTTGTGAGTGCATTTAATGTGCATCGTACTGTACAACCGACTAAACAGAAACATACAGTACTGCACTATTATCTTTATTTTTATTTACAGTATGTAATTCCCATAATGTTAATATCTTACCACCTGATCATGTCCTCTTAAAAAAAATAATAATAATAATTCAAGTTGTTTAAAAAAAAAAAAAAAAAAATCGATTTTAACCTCATGGACAGTTTACATTTAAAATGTTTATATATCTCCTAAAAAGAGGATCCAGTTTTAAAAATACAAATAACTTTGTAAAGGTAACTTAAATCCACAGTTCAGATAAGTAAAATATATTATTATTGGGGAATGTTGCTTAAAATACAGACAAAAGATTGTCAGAGGTGAAGACAGTCATATAATGCAAAGAAAGAAGTCCTTAAATGACTGCAGAAATCGTAACATGGTTTAGTTGCAACATAACAAAAAGAGGTTTAATTGGCTCATCATGACTTCAATGATATGTTTATCTTACCTTGTACAGTTTGTGATTGTTTTGCATGTAAAATAAGCACAGCTGAATTTAAATCATTTCCATACCACTTTATCTCTCTGGCACTTGATTGCAAATTGCCTTTGCTTCCAGATAATTTTGGGAAATGCTAACATTTCTAAAAGTCTCTGAAGTGTAATGTTGTTATTGGATACTGCAGGAGTTTCAAGTTTAGTTTAGTCCCAATGAGTGGAGTTTCCTAATGTAACACATGAAATAATCTTCCCAAAAAGCATACAAAAGCTTATCATAATAAGTCAAAAGTTAATATTTTGGGGGTGAACGGTGTTAGGCACTGGACACAGTGTCCTCCAAGGTAGGGAGTATATTCCAGTGGCTTGAGCCAGAAGGTCAGGGCCGAACTTGGAGTATAGCAGGAACACTGGTAAGAGCAAGCCAAACTCAGTAGAGGAAGTAACCGGAGCATTGTCAGATAAGCCGAGGTCACTACTGGCAGCAGGACACATAGGTCCAAATAACAGCATGGCTGATGATGATATGAACAAACCGACTTGAACTGACAACAGAAAACAGCAAGATTTTACATGAAGCCAAGTGGTGTATCTAAAAGGCTATTTGTTCACAGGTGCAGACTGGACAGGTAGAGCTCAGAAGTATACAGGGACAGCAGCCAGTGCAGCTCACTTCCAGAGCTACTGGCCTAAAGTGTTGATATCATGGGCTTTAATCCTTTAGGGCCTGACAGTACATCCTCCTCTCAAAGTCCTCGCAAAGTTCCACATGCCTTAGAATCTGGATTTTCAATATTGGCCTTGTAAAATTATTTTAGGAGATGTGGGAGCATGAATGTTAGCTACTGGTTCCCATGATCTCTCTTCTAGACCATACCCTTTCCAGTCCACCAGGTACTGGAGCTGTCCTAAATATCTCTTCAAATCAAGGATTTTGGCTACCACATATTATTACTGTACTCTTGCCTGTGGGCTTGGGGAGGACCCGAAGGAGGGTCACATCCCGGAAATGTATTCTCAACAAATGGCTTAAATAAAGAGATGTAGAAAACTAGCTGTATCGTTACCGTCTGCCAGATTCATCTGTTTTTTTTTTTTATATTCAAGGGGCCAAAAAACTGTTGGCCAAGTTTGGTTAATGGTTGATTAAGTCTTAGATGCTAAGTAGACAGTCAAACCTTGTCCACGACTTTGTGTGGTGGACTTCCTTGATGGTGTCAGTTGGCATTTTCTCTGTTAGCCTCCAGGGTCCTGGTCAGAATATCTATTAGTTTCAAGTGGAGTTGCTGCAAGTCTCTTATCCTTTCTGCTGTGCCCGGAATACGACAAGCTGCTTGTATTGGAACGCAATCTTGAGGATGAAACCCATGGTTCACAAAGAATGGACTATTGTTATGAAGCAGTAATATCCAAATATCTAGCTGGTACTGTATCACACAAAACAATGAAGGTATTGTTCCAAGGTCTGTTTGGTATGCTTTTTTTGTCCATTGGACTGGGGATGCTATGTAGATGACAGCTGAGTCTAAATTCCCAACAGAATTCAGAAACTTTGCCAGAAATTGAGACATGAGCTAAGTTCTATGATTGAAGATCACACCATCTGAGTCCATATAACCTGAAGTCTCCCTCCAGGAAGAGATTAGCAGTCTGTATAGCTGAGGTCTCCTATAAGGTAACAAATGTTTAATTTGTCAATCGGTATGTTGCAGGGTCAATGCAATTACACGTGGGTTTCTTGTTATTTGGACCTATCTGTCCTGCTGCCAGTAGGGACCTCGGCTTATCTGACAATGCTGCTGTTACTTCCTCTACTGAACTTGGCTTGCTCTTGCTACACTCTAAGTTCGACCCTGACCTTCTGGCTCAAGCCACTGGAATATAATCCCTGCCTTGACGGGACACTGTGTCCAGTGCCTAATACCATTCACCCCCAAAAGAAGGCTTATTTATTCAACCTCAAAATATTGCATACAAAAATCATACAGCTTCTTTTCAGCATATGCAAACAAACAGAAAATAAGTCCTGAGCAGGGCTTTGCCATTTTCCCCACAAGGGCTGTTTAAAGGCCAGAGCATCAATATAGCAAAAAGGTATTATAGGAAAAACAGACCTTATAGCAAGTAGTTTTCCTTCAGCACTTTAGTGTGTCTCACTGGTTCAGACAGCCAGGCATGTGTTTGCAGGCTGGGATTTTAAAGATCCTTAATGGGGCACCTCAGACCTGACCAATTAACCAAACCTTTTCCCATCTGAACTCTAACCTGGTCATTGCTGCACTGCAGAACTAAACATAGGTCTGCCAGGCATAGGTCTGGTGTCTTATTTTCACCCTGTTACATGGTATTGAAACCTTGGGAATTCAGGAGTTCCACAATAAAGTCCATAGATATAGAGCTCCATGACCGCTTAGAGCAGGGATGGGGAACGTCCGGACCGCGGGCCATATAAGGCCCGTGAAATCATTTGGTCAAACCCCCATGAGTCAGGGGGCCTGGCTGTGCCCCTCGATAAATCCCGTCGCCCGGTTACAGCTCACGATGCACCTGCAAGAAAGGGGAAAAAAACCTCCCCCTCTCTTGATTGGCTGCCGCGTGTTGGCACGCTGCCAAGATTTTTTTTTTTTTGGCCTGCAGCAAGCTCTATCCGAGCTTGCAAAGCAAGGCCCGCCTCTTCCTGCATGGAGCAAGTGGTTAGTCTGCTCCATGCCTCCCTTGCTTCCCCTTGCCCCGATTCCCCCCCCTGCTCCGATTCCCCCCCTGCTCCGATCCCCCCCCGCTCCGATCCCCCACACCTCTGCTCTCATCACCCCCCCTGTTCCGATCCTCCCCCCCTGCTCTGATTTCCCCCCCCTCCCCTGCGCAAGTCCACATCCAGAGCAGCAGCGGGGATATTCCCAACACCCGCCACGCCAGTGGCACCTGATGACTGGAGTTAGCCCCCCCTGATCTAAGCCATGGAGAACAAGCCACAATCTTCACGGAGGTAGAACGGGAGGGTCTGGTATGCACAACTTCATCAGCACAACACTTGTCAAATATAATATATTAGCTGCAGAGCCTTTCCAAAATATGTTGTGCTTCTGTTACAGATGAGTGCTCTGCTTCAAAGGTTATTACCTTAAAGATGGGGTTTCCTACTCTAAGGATGTTTAGTTATAAGATTTTTTTATTGCTCTATTAGTCAGTATTAACTAGTGGCATAACCGGCATCCCACTAAACCCACAATGCATGGGGGGGGGGGGCAAAAAGGGGGAGGGTTCCTCGTCCAGAGCAGCAGCAGCCGCCTGAGGAGGAGGCAGAGTAGGAGGAGGAGAAAATGGCACACAACCAAAAGCAGGCGGAGGAGACGGCAGCCTTCGAGGAGGTGATGAAGGACTTAATTATCACCAGGGCGGCGCGGGTAAGCAGTGCTCCAGGGGGGGAGGGGGTATGAGGAGTGGGGCTTGGGGGATAAAAGAGCGAGTCTGCGGAGGGAGAGAAACCTCACTACCGACTTTCCTCCTAACCACACCGGGCAGCAGCAGCGGAGGAGGAGGGTACCTGCTCCACAGTGTCGCAGAGTAAGAGGAGAGGGAGCTACGCAGGGCCCTGACAGGTGGAGGGCAGGAGGCCCCTGGGACACCACCAGGTCTTTCACTCAGTCACTGACTGACACCTAATCCCAGCATCATTGGTCTCCTTGACTTCAGTACATGTTGTAAGATTAACTTTTGCAGACACCCCCCCCTGCACCCCAATGATCTGTGCCCCATAAAATGACTCAGTGTGATCTAAGCTGTCAGACTGTCCCTCATGCATCTCAAGTTGTCAGTTCTTGCTGCTGATTGTCATTCTTGTTTAGAGAGTGTCTGAGAGTGAGTGAGAGAGTGAGTGTATGAGTGAGAGGGTCTGAGAGAGTGTGTGTGTGTGTGTGATTCCCCACCGCTATGATTTCTCTGTGTATGTGTGTGTGTGTGGTGTCTGAGAGTGTCAGTGTGTGTGTGTGTGTGTGTGTCTGGTGTGTATGTGTCTGGTGTCTAAGACTGGTGTGTATGTGTCTGGTGTCTGAGAGTGTCAGAGTGTGTGTGTGTGTGTGTGTGTGTGTGTGTGTTTGTGTGTGTTTGTGTGTGTGTGTGTGTGTGTGTGTGTGTGTGTGTGTGTGTGTGTGTGTGTGTGTGTGTGTGTGTGTGTGTGTGTGTGTGTGTGTGTGTGTGTGTGTGTGTGTGTGTGTGTGTGTGTGTGTGTGTGTGTTTGTGTGAGTGTGAATACAGACACCAACCCACAGTCAGTCATAGTCCCCCACCACCCAAGTGTCAGTTAGTTAGTCAGTCACCCAAGTGTCAGTCAGTCAGCCAAGTGTCAGTCAGTCAGCCAAGTGTCAGTCAGTCAGCCAAGTGTCAGTCAGTCAGCCAAGTGTCAGTCTGTCAGTCACCCAAGTGTCAGTCAATCTCTCAAGTGTCAGTCAGTCAGTCACCCACCCAAGAGTCAGTCACCCACCCCCACACCCACTCTCTTTCTCTCCCTCTCTCTCTCTCTCTGTCTCTCCCTTTCATTAAATGTTTGACCAAATATAGCACGCTAATATTTAAGTTGATAATTTTGTATGGCCCGCGAATTATGTTATAAATATCCAAATGGCCCTTGGCAGAAAAAAGGTTCCCCACCCCTGGCTTAGAGATAAGTAGTGATTGCAAGAGACCACATGTTTTAGCACAAGATATTTTATTACAGGCATAGAACTCACAAAAGCAGACTGTAAAGCATAGCTCACCACAAACGAAGCGCGACTGCGGTGCTAAGGTAGGGAATTGGTTAACGCCGACCCACAGCCATGCAGGCACGTCGGATGTAGAGTAGGTCAGGGTTATAGATTGGTGAATGGTTAAGGTACTTGCCAAGTTCAGGAGTGGAGAGTTTCGGATCGTCGTAGTTCGTAGACAGGTTCAGGATTGGAGAGTATCGGATAGTCGGGGTATGTAGCCAGGTTCAGGATAGGAGAATGTCGTATCGTTGGAGAACTTAGCCAAGGTCAGGACTGGAGACTGGAGAATCGTCATACAAGCCGGATCAGGAGTAGAGAGAAGGGGAGTCCAAGGAGCTAGCAGGGTTCAGGCAACAAGAGGTTAAACAGCATACAAAACAAGACGAGGCAGGATTCAGCAACAAGGATGTGGCAAGGCACGGCGTCACAATGTTCAGCAATGACTGACTGAGGGCACATACAGGAGGAGCCTCCAATAGCCAGCCAGGGCGGAACCAGGAAGTGCAAATCGATTGGCTGCTGGTGCACAAAGGTGTGCCCTATGATGCAGCCTAATCAGGGTTGAGGGTGGAACTGCTCGCGCGCCGTCCTGGGCGCGTCATGGAGGCCAGGGGGTGGAGTTTAGAGCGTGCGTCACTCCCACGCCGATTCCTGGTACCAGAGGGTGCGGGGCCAGTCGTGCGCCGACCCGTGCGCGTCACGGAGGTCAGTGGGCGGGACCTGGCTCGCGCATCAGCAGGGAGGCTGGCCGAACATCCACGTCGTGTGACAGTGATGGGGGCAGGGTCTGAATCCACGGGCGGTTGTTCAGAGTGTGCAAGGTCCACGCACGCGCGCGTACTGGGACCATGAAACCGCGCATGCTGGGTATCCGTCACGGAAGACTTGTTTAGGTGAGGAGACCGTCTGCGACTGCAGGGATGGCGAATCCTCACACAGACATAATTATGAACATTAAGGTTGAGTCTGGGCCACCAGAATTTCTTAGAGAAAGTCATGCTAATTCCCGGGTGAACGATCATCACTGAGTCATAGTAGGAGTTCAGGACTTCCAAATGAAGACTGCCAGAAAAAATAAAAAGGCCACCTTTGAAGAACAAACAGCTCTGTTGCTCCTCTAATTGCACTGACATGGACTGATGAATGGTAGCTTACTGGATGCATCCATGCAAATTAGTACCAGGAAATGATTCTGTTGCAGGACAGTGCTGACAGGAACTGGACTACTGTACAACTCCTCTCAGTTGTATTGTCTGGAAAGGGCATCTGCTTGGCCATTCTGTGTTCCTGGACAATAGGAGACAATAAAATAAAATCAGGTGAAGAACAGCGCCCATCTGGCTTATCTTGGATTCACACAGATAAAATGGCCAGAGAGGTCACAGCAGTCCCTTTTACACGCACTCACAGTCAAAATTAAAGGGTAATAGGATGTAAATATCCCCAAGGAAAACTGAATGACCTAGAAGCTCCATATACCAACAAAGGGATCTTGAAGCATAACGTACTAGTGTATAAAAGCAAAAAATTATAAACTTTTAATATTATGTAAATCAACACGTCGTAAAACGGTGAACTTGTGAAAACAAAAAATGGATTAAAAATCCCCAGAGCTGAGAACATGTGTCAGGCAGCATATGTAAAAGGGTCAAAAAGGTAAAGAACCTGGATAGATATGTAGGTACCTGTATAAACCCTACATGTAATACTGTGTCTTCTTAGCAGTGTAAGTCAAGTGTAGATATTGGGGGGGACACGGTAGTGGGCAGTATAGTTCAACAAATGCAGCGAGGGTATACAAGTAGACAGACAAATGTCAGTACAGGCTACCAATAAACGTTGTGACGTCACCACGCCCCTATTACACTTAGGGTTTATACCTACATGTCTACCCTGGTTCTTTACATTTTTGACCCTGTATATATGCTTCCATACACATATTCTCAGCCTGGGGATTTTTAATCCATTTTTAGTTTTCATAAGTGCATACTGTGTTCACCGTTTTTTGGCGTGTTGATTTACATACTATTAAAACTTTATTATTTTTGGCGTCTATACACTAGTACATTATGCTTCATATTCCTTTGTTGGTACATGGAGTTGCTAGTTCATTCGGCTATTTCCTGGGAATATTTATATAATATTACCCCTTAATTTTGACCATGATTGCATGTAAAAGGGACTGCTGTGCCCACTCTGGCCACTTTATCTGAGTTTATCTACTGGTATTTTCCCTATGCACCGGGTAATTTTATCCAATTGTATGTAGTTTGGTGTTAGTAGTGTTACTTTATATAATAGCAATATTATCTTGGATTCCGTCTATGAGCTGTACGTAAATATTCAACATTTGTATGGTCGGTAAAGACTATTAATGAATGAGATGCTGCCATTTTTCAAAGGCAGATTTTATTGCTAGAAGTTCTTTGTGTCCAAAATTGTAGTAAATTTCAGGTTAGCTGAGTTTTGGGAGAAGAAATCACTAGCATGTAAGAACATCTTTAGTCCAGGATTCACCTTAGGGCAGTAATTAATGTGTCAACAAAGTCCTATATATCAAATAATCTGGGAATTGTGTTGTGACAACCATGGCAAACCCAGGATGACTAGAAAATGCTGGGCATAGATGGAGTCTAAAAAGAAGTTCTATTGATAGCCCAGGATACTGTAGTTTAAATCATTTGTGGTACAGTCTCTTTGGTGACTTGGTTTGCTGGCAGGTAAATTCCATCCATAGCCTCCACTAGGGCAGGTCATTCCTTTAGTTGCATTGACAGGCTTTTGGTTCGAACAAACTCAATATCTATGAAGTTCCTTGATGCTACAGAGTCGAGAAGAGTCAGGATAGGGATTTCCGTGACCCCCTACCTCAGTGGAAGTGGAAGCAATAAGTGGGACAGACTAGACGAGTTGGACTTATTTCTTATTACGTAATAATTAGACATGTAGGGAATTTTCTTCAACTGCCCAGCTTAAATTCTCGTTGGTGACCAAAGATTTTCCATTTCCCAAGGATTCTTGGTCTTGTTAGGCAGGTAGTGACATAATGTCCTGCAAGTCCAAAGTATGAGTACAAATTGGCAGACCATCGGAGTGCTCTTTCCGCATTATTGTGTGTTTCTCAACTTCTTCCAAGCTGCATCGGTTTAGCTTCTGATGAATATATTATCGCTGGAGAGACTTTCCAATTAGAGATGGGCAAATATTTTGCCAAAATTCAAATTTGCGGTGAAAAACTGTATTTTCTTGCTTTTTCAAACATTTGCAAATTAGTTTGTTTGAAAAAAGCTGCCACTACTGTAGCTTTTTGAAATGAGTATATTTGAATATTAGCAAATATTTGATAATTTGACAGCTACAAATGTGCAAATTGATGAATTTATACAAATGCGCAAACTTAACATTTTAAATATGGACAATATTGCAACAACAAAAAACATATTATATTAATATATTAATATATTATTATATAACATATAGTAATATTAGTTAAATAGCTTTCTTTGATCATTCTCTTTCCCACAGTGATAAATCATGGCATTACTTCCATGAACACCAACAACTCACTGAGGGTTCAAAGCACCACGGAAGATAGGGGAATAAACAACCTGTGGAAGTACTGTAAGTTTTTCAGGAACTATGACATCACCTACTGTAGTATGCTATCTTCAGGGACTAGAAAGTGAATGTCATGCTATGAGCTTTAAAGCCCCCAAATAATGGCTTCTCCTCTCGTACGCTAAGAACACAAAAGAAGACTTGGTTAAAACATGCCAAAACAAGGGACATTCTATTTTAAGATTGATAATCATTTTAACTGGTATGTGTTACTAACCATTATATCAGTGCCTCCAACACATTCGAAAGAATAGTCCACTCCACCATTAGTCATCTTTGCCAGCACCTCATGGATGGGATCCTCGTTGTCCTTTGGGTTGATACACTCAGTGGCTCCTAACTCTCTTGCTTTTGCAAACTTGTGACTGTTTATGTCTACCCCAATGATCTTGGCAGCACCAGCTACTTTACATCCAATGATCACAGAGAGGCTGACTCCTCCTAAGCCAAATACAGCAAAGGTGGATCCCGGCTCAACCTGTAGTGGGTGAAATGTAGGTTAGATAAAATGTGACAAAGTTTATAAAATCTGGTGCAGTTGTTGCCCAGTAATTATCTCAACGTTTGTAGCAGAAAGACTTTGAGAAAATAGTCTTCTTTCAATGTGACCATGAAGTCATTTTGTAGATTATAAAATGTGAAAGTAAGTATTTTTATACGATTTGCTCATACTGCATATTATGAGTCAGCATTTATAATATTGTAAAGGAAGCTTAATGTCCAACTTTTTTCTATACATTTTCTATGTAAACAAAAAGTCCTATTTTCACCATTACCAGATAAATGATAGTCATGGATATAAAGCTTTATAACCTTAATCCCACTAAAATTTGAACAGTCAAATATTTCACAACATCTTTGATTATTATGTAATGGGAGACAAAAAATATATACAATATTGCACGCAATATTCTAGCTTCGTGTAAGTACGGAGGACCATTATAAAAAAAAGATGGAGCTTGTAAAATGCCAGTACTGAACTTTGATGTTCAACAACACAGCCAATTAAAATGGTCAGCCCTACAACATTAGAATCACGACAATAGGTAAACTGTGGTTTGTCCAATAATTGCAAACATGTTTTTTCCATGGAGACCCGCAGTAAAATCTAATCCTCAAGCTTGTTGTATGCTGTGCAGTGATTTAGCTACAATATTGATAAGCCCTCTACTTGCATTAAAAATAGATATAGAATTGTACCAGTTAAGTAGAAGCTTTAGTTTCTTATTGTAGCCATTATGTTGACGGTAATGGCTACAAGATACTAACGTTTGTATTTAACTGGCACAATTCTATATCTATTTTTAAAGAAAGTTGATAGCTTTGCAATATTGTTAAGGACTATAATATCTAATATAAGCTCTGTAAACAACTACAGAGAACCAATAAAGAATGCCTAGACTTCCACTGCTCAGCGATTCAGATATTTACCTATGTACGTCGGGGAACATCTGAATATGAATTGTACATGTATCTGAATAAATACTGTAGTGGTTGATCATCGAGATTCAAGTAGCAAAAACTACTCTATACTGCTATATTGAGAGCCATTTTGTCAACTACAATAACAATATTTGTCAGTGAATTGTTACTTTCAAATACATTCTATGTAAATGCTCTGAAAAAAACAATGTACAAGCTCAAAGAGTGATGGTCAATGCTGCTGGCAGCAGCCATATACAGTATCATAAATAGTCAAAGGAGTTTGCACCGGATATTGTGGGTTAAAAGGGTAAACAAACAATGTAGGGTAGAAGGGAAGGCAAGGAGGGCTTAACGGAACACTTTAAGGGGACATTACGTGAGAAAGCAACTCACTCCGTCTCCCTCGGTTCACCCCGGCTGCGCCCGGTGTGGAGTATACGTTACTCACAATACTCACAATCGATCACCGCCTGGCTCCCTGGAAGTCAAATGTAGCCCCGACGTGTAGAGACGTCTCCCTGGGACATCCGGTAGTGGTTGAAGATTCTCTCACGGTTGCAAAATATGCTATATCAATAGCGCTGGGCCCCAGGAGATGACAAATATGGGATCAACAAAAAAAAGGATATACAGTATAGCAGCCTGATGGGGGTAGATGTCCACTAGAGCCCTCCTCGTGTTGGTGGTCAGATCATGCAGACAAAAAAAGAATAAAAAACAAACATAGTGTGATACAGTATATCATAAACACAAATAACACCACTAACAGACACTAAAATTGACATATGCTGAGACACACAATGGACTAAAAAGTAAAAAAAAACACATTTAATATAATAACTTGTTGTTCAGTACAACTAAAATCACACAATGTGAGAAGTCCCTAATATCCTTCAGCTAGCTGAAATGCCCGCTTACCAGAGCCCAGCTGGTATCAGGCAGTGGATAATCTGAAAGTATCCCCTCTCTTACGAAACCGGTTTGGCTCCTGCCCGTCTCCTGGGTGTTTGCCTCGTGTAATTGTCCGTCTGCCGGGGAGTGGGTGGATGTAGCAGCTGTCTCAGGTATGCCAGGGCAAGATCATCCATCCACACTTCCTCTCTCCGTCCTCCGGGATGTGGGCATGCGCAGAAGCACTCGGCGTCACAGGGCATACACCGCCGCAACCCCAGCTCCTCGCAGTGAAGGGGAAGACTCTTGGTGGCAAATTCAAAAGTGCTCCAATGCAGGAGCTGCTCAGCTTGGCCTGTGGGGCTCGGAAACGTAGCATGTAGCGTTCAGTGATATCAGGGACCACCCTACGTGTTTCGGAAGACTGTGCTTCCTTCCTCAGGGGTAAAAAAGTAGTGCCTCAGTCTCTGAATGTCTGCATATATATAGTCCCGATTTAAAGACACAGTAGCCAATATAATAAAATGGACATGCGCACTGACACCAATGACTGGTATCTCAGCATATAACAACAACAACATGAACCACAAAATCTATAACAAACTACAAAAAAAACAAATGATTGTATCGTAACACTTTTAAAAAACATATAAATCTGCAGAAAAAGCATGTCATATTTCATGTAAACCCCCAACTATTGCATAGAGGAGGGAATCTGGCTAAATGGATACATAATACATGCTAACTGATTAACTTAAGTGATCTGTATTAACCCTTAAATCCATTCTCGTTCAAGGAAATATACCAATTATGTACATGATGATTCACATAAGAAACAAGCCAATTTATAATCCATATATAAACACAATATTGTATAGACAAGTGTAAGATGAACAGCATGCTAAAAGGAGCTTAGACCCAGGGAACCGTAAATATAAACAATGCCCACAACCTAGCATGTGGCAAATGTCCAGCGTTCAGTGCAATATCCTCCATAGCCCATAAGTGAATAAAAAATAATAAAAAATAATAATAATAAGTGTGATGACATGATATTATTAACAGGTAATCAACTAATGTATAAAAAGAAAAAGTGTCCTAAAGCTAAAGGATAAGTAACTACCCATACATGAACTAGTATACACGTATATCTGTGCTCAAATACATGTACATGTACATACATAAATACAAGATACATATATACCAAATGGTGATAGAATGTGTGATGCAGACTTAAAACCAATATATATGCACATCTGTGCACAAATGTATGAACATGCATATAAGTATATGCATGTGATACAATATGCTAAATCGTGATACAATATGTGATGAAACTTGCATAGTGAATGCCTTAAATAATAAAACACTAAATGTCAATTACTTAATAAGATAGGCCTTAAGGTCGAACTCTATGTTTAGGCCAAGTGGGATGAGCGTCTGGAGCTCGTATATCCAGAAGGACTCCTTTTTGCCCAGGAGGCTATTAATATTGCCTCCTCTCCAATTTGGCGTAAGTGCCTCTATGGCCAAACATTTGAGTCCTCTAGGGTCCTTTTCATGCACCTGAAGAAAGTAATTAGACACACTGTGTGTGACCAAGCCCTTAGTAATATTGTTGATATGCTCATATAAGCGTCGTTTGATGGACCTTGTGGTCATTCCCACATACTGTAGACCGCAGGGACATTCCAAAAGATAAATAACGTTTGTACTATTGCATGTGATATGTTGTTTAATGTCATAGATCTTAGAAGTGACTGATGAAGTGAATGTTGTTTTTTTTTACTGTATTTACAGGCTGTACATGTATTACAGATGAAATAGCCCTTAAGTCCGAAATTGTTTTGTGTTTTTTTCCGCATTAGTGGACAGCTGGGAGCTAGTTTCTGTCCAATATTTGGTGCTTTTGCAAATATTACATTTGATTTATCCGGTAATATCTTTATCTAGCTAGATCTTTATCCTTTTTAAGGATAGGCCAGTGCTTGTACAAAATCTTTTTGATGTTAGGGGCCATGGCATTATATTGTGTTGTGAATGGTATGTTCGTTGATGCTTTTGTCTTATTTTTGTATTGAACAAGGGTGCTCCTATCTATTGATTCGACCTCTGATATGATCCTATCTAGATCGTTTGCTTCATAATTTCTGTCAATAAATTTATTTTTTAACTCTAGTGCTTGTGTGTGGAAAGTTTTTACTGTTGAGCTGTTACGCTTTAATCTAATAAACTGTCCCTTTGGTATGTTCTTGATCCACGCTGGGTTGTGATGGCTGTTGGCATGTAAGTAATTATTGGCCTGGACGGTCTTAAAAAAGTTTTAGTGTGCAGAATGTTATCTTTTGTGTATATACATAAATCCAAAAATGCAATATAAGTACTACTGGATGTGAAAGTGAATTTAAGATTAAACGGATTGTTATTCATGTAATCTTGAAATAATATTAATTCCGTGTGCGTGCCTGACCAAATAAAGAAAATATCGTCGATGTAGCGCCGCCACAGGACCAAGTTCGCTCCATAGGGACAGCCGGACCAAATGTACTTTTTTTCCCAGCCGCCCATAAATAAATTGGCGTAACTAGAAGCGAACTTAGTATCCATGGCGGTGCCACATGCCTGTAAATAATAAGATCCATTAAAATTAAAAAAATTATGTGTTAAAATAAACTTAATACTTGTAATTAAAAAGGATTTAAAAGTGTCAGAAACCATAAGGTCACCGTCCATGACTTCGCCAACAGCCTCACAACTCTGAACGTGGTCAGTGACTGTATACAGTGATGATACGTCTGCTGTAAAAAAAACACTTGTCTATACAATATTGTGTTTATATATGGATTGTAAATTGGCTTGTTTCTTATGTGAATCATCATGTACATAATTGGTATATTTCCTTGAACGAGAATGGATTTAAGGGTTAATACAAATCACTTAAGTTAATCAGTTAGCATGTATTATGTATCCATTTAGCCTGATTCCCTCCTCTATGCAATAGTTGGGGGTTTACATGAAATATGACATGCTTTTTCTGCAGATTTATATGTTTTTTTATAAGTGTTACGATACAATCATTTGTTTTTTTTGTAGTTTGTTATAGGTTTTGTGATTCATGTTGTTGTTGTTATATGCTGAGATACCAGTCATTGGTGTCAGTGCGCATGTCCATTTTATTATATTGGCTACTGTGTCTTTAAATCGGGACTATATATATGCAGACATTCATAGACGGTAGCACTACTTTTTTACCCCTGAGGAAGGAAGCGCAGTCTTCCGAAACGCGTAGGGTGGTCCCTGATATCACTGAACGCAACATGCTATGTTTCTGAGCAAATACAAAATACTAAATGGCGCTCAAAACACTCTATCTAAGTGCAACAGTGCAGTAACAGTGCTAATATACAGTGAAATAACACAAAATACTCGTGCACAAAAATATGAAAAAAAGAACACTCAAACCCTTCACGGACTAGTTTCCACGTCCACACTCAAAGCAAAAACGAAATATCAGGGGAGCGTCAGTATCTGAAATAAAATAAATAAACTACCATAGTGCATAACGTTACAATAAAACATTGAGCAGGTAGAACTCCATAGGAATATGCTAGATTATGGATGATAAATCAAACATCAGTCATAAACCAGGAGATTGGGAGAAAAAAGACCCAGTAGAGAGACACAAAGCCAAGATGTTAAAATGCCAAAAAACACTTTATCCGACAATGATAAAAAATCAAGGCTTACAGGATACCAGATGATATAAGGCGTTGGTTTTAGAGTGATCTTGATGCCGAGTCGCGACCTCGGGAAACCCCCTCACACAACCGCCTCATTCACTGGCTCCGTCCTTGCTGCTAGTCCACGCCGACACGTCACTTCCGGTTTGCACGCTGGTAGCTGGCGTCACCGGAGCTGCTGCTGCAGACTGTAGCTTGTCTCCCTCTAGGATCTCACGCTGAGGGTTACGCTCTACGCGTTTCGCCGTGCAAGTCGACGGCTTCGTCAGGAGTGCTTTAACCCTAAGAAGGCTATCTTTATATACCCTCCATTATTACATTGACCTTTTCTCCCATTGGTCTAAATGTAATTCGATCTAAATTGACTAAGTCACTAATTGCCCTTACATACAATTTAAATCGTACACAAAGTTTATACAATGAAATTAAAATACAATGTTTAATATAATCAATTAAAAAGACTTCATTATTTGCAAAACATTTGTGATAGTAAAACATATACTAAAATACATAAAACTATAGAAAAAACTATAGTGTGGATACACAACCCCCACTGAACTTAGAGGATGCGGCGATTGTTGTATCTCCAAAGACAAAAGAAGGAAAATATTATCAGTACAGAGTATCAGTTTTTCACAGTCACATAATATAGCCAACTTTATACTTTTCAAGGGATCATAGATTTTAAAGGAAAGCATTTAACTCGAAATCAACATTTAAACCCAAAGGTACCAGTGATTTCAGAGTAAAGATCCAAAAACTCTCTCTTTTTTTCAAAGTAGTTATTCTATTTCCCCCTCTCCAGTGTGGTAGCACTTGCTCTAACACAGTGAATCTGAGACCTGATATATCACTGTTATGTTTTTGAATGAAATGGTTGGACAGATTATGTGTTGTTACACCTCTCCTTATGTTACCCACATGTTCCAGCACGCGTGTTTTTACTGATCTTGAGGTTTGACCTACGTACTGTAGTCCACATGGGCAACATATAAGGTACACTACATGATCTGATTTGCATGTTAACATTTGTTTAATCTGAAACCTTTCATTAGTGATATTTGATGAGAAACTAAATTTATCATCACATCTATATTTACATGCCAAACATGTTGTGCAGCCATAGAAACCTTTCGATTGTGTGAGCCACCTATTCCCATTTGATTGTACTTTTGGTAATGCACTAGGTGCCAATTTCTCTTTTAGAGATTTAGCTCTCCTAAAAATAACTGTAGGCCTCTCTGGGACAATGTCTCTTAATACAGGATCATTCTTGACAATATGCCAATGTTTGTGGATTATTTTTGATATTTTTTCAGACTGTCTATTGTAATTAGTACAAAATGAAAATTCAAAATTTTTATTAGGTACTTTTTGTTTTGTGTTATACAATAGATCTTTTCTGTCTATATTCTCTGCTCTTACAAGAGCATCCTTAATGATCCTGTCATCATAGTTTTTTTCTTTAAACCTATTTTGAAGAAAGGCAGACTGTTGATGGAAATTATTATCATCTGAGCAGTTTCTCCTAATCCGCCTTATTTGTCCATATGGAATATTATGTAACCAGTTCGGATGGTGACAGCTCGTAGTTGATATATAGTTATTAATATCTACTCCTTTGAAAAATGTTTGTGTTTTTATCTGTCCCTCCTCAATGTAAATTTCCAAATCTAAAAAATTGACCTTTTGGTGACTATATTCACAATTAAATTGTAGATTCAGTACATTATCATTGAGGTATTCTATGAATTGAACAAGACTTTTTTCATCTCCCTTCCATATGAATATGATATCGTCTATATATCTACGCCATAGGCACAAATTTACACCCAGCTCCGCAATAGACCATATATGGTCCTCTTCCCATGCTCCCATGAGTAGGTTTGCGTAGCTAGGTGCAAATTTTGTGCCCATGGCAGTACCTTGTTTTTGTAGATAATAGGTCCCCTCGAACATGAAGTAGTTGTGTTCTAAAATGAACTTTATGCCATCTAAAATGAAATTAGCCTGTTCATTAGGCATCTTTGGATCTTTGGCTAATGCTCTGTCAACTGCTTCATGTCCATCCCTATGATTGATACATGTGTATAACGAGGTGATATCACAGGTAACTAGAAACCATCCATCTTCCCAAATTTGATTATCCAAAATACGAGAATATGCAGATGTAATTTGCACAACTAAAACCTCTGAAATGGGACAAACTTTGGTTCATTCAGGCCTTAAATTACCTTCAACTTTTTATCCAAAGCATGTAAAGGGCAATAATCTAGAAGTTTTCTCGCAACTAGTCCAAAATGACTTTGAAAAGTTAGTCAAATCTGAAAAAAGATTTGAGAATAATCTAAGTAACATTGAAAGAAAGGCCTTAAAAACTCTACAGGAAGACACTCAGGTAGTTATAAAACAAGCCGATAAAGGAGGTGGAGTGGCCATCTTAGATAGAAAGGATTATATTGTAGAATCTCAAAGAATTTTAGGTGATAGTCAAACATACCTACCTCTGAAAAAAGATCCTACAGTAGAATTTCAGAGAGAACTAAAAATCCTGTTAGATATGGGAAAAATGAATGAAGTAATAAATACAGAAGAATACAACTTCCTATACAGAGATAATCCTGTAAAGCCCATATTTTACTATCTTCCTAAGTTGCACAAAAATATAACCAACCCCCCGGGAAGACCAATTATTGCAGGCATAGATTCCTTAACCTCCCATTTATCCGCCTATATAGATGTCTATTTGCAAAAATTTGTAAAAGAACTTCCATCTTACCTAAAAGATACCACTGATATCTTGCGTATTTTGGATAATCAAATTTGGGAAGATGGATGGTTTCTAGTTACCTGTGATATCACCTCGTTATACACATGTATCAATCATAGGGATGGACATGAAGCAGTTGACAGAGCATTAGCCAAAGATCCAAAGATGCCTAATGAACAGGCTAATTTCATTTTAGATGGCATAAAGTTCATTTTAGAACACAACTACTTCATGTTCGAGGGGACCTATTATCTACAAAAACAAGGTACTGCCATGGGCACAAAATTTGCACCTAGCTACGCAAACCTACTCATGGGAGCATGGGAAGAGGACCATATATGGTCTATTGCGGAGCTGGGTGTAAATTTGTGCCTATGGCGTAGATATATAGACGATATCATATTCATATGGAAGGGAGATGAAAAAAGTCTTGTTCAATTCATAGAATACCTCAATGATAATGTACTGAATCTACAATTTAATTGTGAATATAGTCACCAAAAGGTCAATTTTTTAGATTTGGAAATTTACATTGAGGAGGGACAGATAAAAACACAAACATTTTTCAAAGGAGTAGATATTAATAACTATATATCAACTACGAGCTGTCACCATCCGAACTGGTTACATAATATTCCATATGGACAAATAAGGCGGATTAGGAGAAACTGCTCAGATGATAATAATTTCCATCAACAGTCTGCCTTTCTTCAAAATAGGTTTAAAGAAAAAAACTATGATGACAGGATCATTAAGGATGCTCTTGTAAGAGCAGAGAATATAGACAGAAAAGATCTATTGTATAACACAAAACAAAAAGTACCTAATAAAAATTTTGAATTTTCATTTTGTACTAATTACAATAGACAGTCTGAAAAAATATCAAAAATAATCCACAAACATTGGCATATTGTCAAGAATGATCCTGTATTAAGAGACATTGTCCCAGAGAGGCCTACAGTTATTTTTAGGAGAGCTAAATCTCTAAAAGAGAAATTGGCACCTAGTGCATTACCAAAAGTACAATCAAATGGGAATAGGTGGCTCACACAATCGAAAGGTTTCTATGGCTGCACAACATGTTTGGCATGTAAATATAGATGTGATGATAAATTTAGTTTCTCATCAAATATCACTAATGAAAGGTTTCAGATTAAACAAATGTTAACATGCAAATCAGATCATGTAGTGTACCTTATATGTTGCCCATGTGGACTACAGTACGTAGGTCAAACCTCAAGATCAGTAAAAACACGCGTGCTGGAACATGTGGGTAACATAAGGAGAGGTGTAACAACACATAATCTGTCCAACCATTTCATTCAAAAACATAACAGTGATATATCAGGTCTCAGATTCACTGTGTTAGAGCAAGTGCTACCACACTGGAGAGGGGGAAATAGAATAACTACTTTGAAAAAAAGAGAGAGTTTTTGGATCTTTACTCTGAAATCACTGGTACCTTTGGGTTTAAATGTTGATTTCGAGTTAAATGCTTTCCTTTAAAATCTATGATCCCTTGAAAAGTATAAAGTTGGCTATATTATGTGACTGTGAAAAACTGATACTCTGTACTGATAATATTTTCCTTCTTTTGTCTTTGGAGATACAACAATCGCCGCATCCTCTAAGTTCAGTGGGGGTTGTGTATCCACACTATAGTTTTTTCTATAGTTTTATGTATTTTAGTATATGTTTTACTATCACAAATGTTTTGCAAATAATGAAGTCTTTTTAATTGATTATATTAAACATTGTATTTTAATTTCATTGTATAAACTTTGTGTACGATTTAAATTGTATGTAAGGGCAATTAGTGACTTAGTCAATTTAGATCGAATTACATTTAGACCAATGGGAGAAAAGGTCAATGTAATAATGGAGGGTATATAAAGATAGCCTTCTTAGGGTTAAAGCACTCCTGACGAAGCCGTCGACTTGCACGGCGAAACGCGTAGAGCGTAACCCTCAGCGTGAGATCCTAGAGGGAGACAAGCTACAGTCTGCAGCAGCAGCTCCGGTGACGCCAGCTACCAGCGTGCAAACCGGAAGTGACGTGTCGGCGTGGACTAGCAGCAAGGACGGAGCCAGTGAATGAGGCGGTTGTGTGAGGGGGTTTCCCGAGGTCGCGACTCGGCATCAAGATCACTCTAAAACCAACGCCTTATATCATCTGGTATCCTGTAAGCCTTGATTTTTTATCATTGTCGGATAAAGTGTTTTTTGGCATTTTAACATCTTGGCTTTGTGTCTCTCTACTGGGTCTTTTTTCTCCCAACCTCCTGGTTTATGACTGATGTTTGATTTATCATCCATAATCTAGCATATTCCTATGGAGTTCTACCTGCTCAATGTTTTATTGTAACGTTATGCACTATGGTAGTTTATTTATTTTATGTTTCTGAGCCCCACAGGCCAAGCTGAGCAGCTCCTGCATTGGAGCACTTTTGAATTTGCCGCCAAGAGTCTTCCCCTTCACTGCGAGGAGCTGGGGTTGCGGCGGTGTATGCCCTGTGACGCCGAGCGCTTCTGCGCATGCCCACATCCCGGAGGACGGAGAGAGGAAGTGTGGATGGATGATCTTGCCCTGGCGTACCTGAGACATCTGCTACATCCACCCACTCCCTGGCAGCCGGACAATTACACGAGGCAAACACCCAGGAGACGGGCAGGAGCCAAACCGGTTTCGTAAGAGAGGGGATACTCTCAGATTATCCACTGCCTGATACCAGCTGGGCTCCCGTAAGCGGGCATTTCAGCTAGCTGAAGGATATTAGGGACTTCTCACATTGTGTGATTTTAGTTGTACTGAACAACAAGTTATTATATTAAATGTGTTTTTTACTTTTTAGTCCATTGTGTGTCTCAGCATATGTCAGTTTTAGTGTCTGTTAGTGGTGTTATTTGTGTTTATGATATACTGTATCACACTATGTTTGTTTTTTATTCTTTTTTTGTCTGCATGATCTGACCACCAACACGAGGAGGGCTCTAGTGGACATCTACCCCCATCAGGCTGCTATACTGTATATCCTTTTTTTTGTTGATCCCATATTTGTCATCTCCTGGAGCCCAGCGCCATTGATATAACATATTTTGCATCTATCTCTTCTGACCGTGGGTGTCAGAGTTATATCCCAGGCTGCGGGCCATTATCAGGTTATTTTATTAGCGCTACCTTTTCCGTTTTGTTTAGATCCTCTCACGGTAGCAAAGTGCACAGGCAAAGATCCATATCCATCCGCTCCAAGAAAAAAGTAGAACTCACCAGCAAGAAAATTAAAACCTAATTTATTAGACTACATAAAAAAACAAAATAAACAAACAGTACAAAGTACTCTCCAAAATATATATGTCCAAAATGTTTGGTCCGATATTAAGTAGGAGAGTACTTTGTACTGTTTGTTTATTTTGTTTTTTATGTAGTCTAATAAATTAGGTTTTAATTTTCTTGCTGGTGAGTTCTACTTTTTTCTTGGAGCAGATGGATATGGATCTTTGCCTATGCACTTTAATTCCATGTAAATGTGCAATTCTCATCTAAGCCAAACGATTTGATTTAGCTGAAGGCTTTCCTGTGATAACCACTCTCCCTCAACCACCCCATCCCATTTTTAGCTTGTATATAGTTATTATTTTTATCTTATTACAAATGATTAAAAGTTATATCTTAATGTCATAACCATTACTATTAGTTAACTCTAAGTTACATTAACCCACTTTCACACTCTAAGACACAGTGTTATTGGACACTCAGAGTGCACTTTATGAAAGGTTATCTTTATCTCTTGATCTTATACTTAAATACAGTGTATACAGTAATCTCTTTAGGAATGCTCTTTTATAAGGGCATACAGTACTAAATAGGTAAAGAAGTAGGGGGTTTCAAAGATCACATCAACTGAATCAATCTCTCACGCATTGCTAAATGGCAGTCAACATTATACAGTATGAAGCTAGCAGTGGGTTTCTAATTCCATGAGTTGGCATGTAGTATTGAATACACACTAATGTAATGGAATAGTCAGCACAATGGGATGACAAGGTCAGATTCATTCATTTAACACTAACGTTTTTAATGACCTATTTTGTCTTCTTGCTCTTTTTATAGCATAGCATCCTCATCTGATTTTACTTTTAAACTGTATATTGTGTTAACTCCTTCAACTGAAGCAATTAATACATATCTATAATTGATTTATTTTCAAATGGGCAAATCAGAATGTGTGAAATTAGAACCTACCAAAGCTTACATTTCAAAACCAATTACTAAACTAAAGCTACTGTAAAACCCTTTAGATATTTTCTTAACCAAAACCCAACAATTATTTAGAACCAAAACCAGAACACCAGACCAATTGCCAGTTTCTACAGTGGAGTTGAAAGCCTTGATTGTTCGTAGACAAATAGTTTTAATTAATGTAAGTTTTCTAGTTAAATTAGTTCTATTTCTTAATTGTTTTTATTAGTTTCATCTTTTTTTGAGCATTTTTACTGATAACCTATGCTACTTAGCATTTTCCTGCTTATTTTGAATTTTATTCTCATAATTTAATAACAATTCAAAACCAAAAAATTGAAACACCAAAACAGTTCATATCTAGTTAGGTGTCTGGTTTGTTGCTGCTATCACTTACCTTGGCGGTGTTCACAGCAGAGCCATATCCTGTGGAAAACCCACAGCCAATCAAGCAGACTTTATCCAGAGGGGCATCGTCACTTATTTTAGCAACAGCTATTTCATCCACCACAGTGTATTCAGTGAAGGTGCTGGTACATGAAAAGTGATAAATCATCTTTCCCTTGCAGGTAAATCTGCTGGTGTTGTCAGACAGGAGCCCAGAGTACCTACCAATACTGTTCAAGTGAGGCAAAGACACATTTTTTTAGAAGCAATATTATTATGCTCACAATTTGAGTAATATCTCTTGCCAAAATCAGATTTCAATTCCAAATGCCAGAAAATTAGTTTGACACAAATGTCTATCTCATTCAACATTACTTTTGTTACGACTTTGAGTGATGTTGGGGGCTGCACTCCTTTAGTTTAAATACTGAATTTGGATACATTTTACAACATAAGATAAGCTGCAGTAAATCAAATATAAAAAGATTGGCCCTATTACATAATCAATAACAAGAATGCATGAAAATGCAATAAAGAAAATAGAATAGTCTGCTGTCAACCATTGCTCCAGCACCCTATTATTATCAGCCTTGACTAAGAATTCTGATGTAGGCTGGATGGATAACATGAACTTAAAAGATTGTTCAGAGAATCAAGGAGGCCGGAAAATAATTACAGAGTTACGGAATGCATAGACAAGATTCAGACTACTTGCTCTTGCTTGTCAAGTGAGGGGATTAGTAGTGAAATATTTCCCAGCATCTGAAAACACCTGTGAAGATTTGTTCATCTCTCAATAACATGCACTGGGAAATGGCAACATGTATGAGGGCGAAAACAGCTGGGTAGTAGGGATGCTACCTAATTTGTCTACATAATTAATAGGGAGAAATGACAACAGAGCTGCAAGTCCTTCAAACTTTACACATAGAAAATCTGTTTTGGACCTACAAATACAGTGTAGTTTCCTTACTGCAGCTCCCAAAAATATACAGTGCAGTATTTGTTAACACTGGTTAAATTGTGTCTTACTTTTTTACTCTGAGGGCATTGTGACTCTCATTCCATCTTTAAATACAGTTAATATAGAATTCATTTTTTATCACACTAGCATTTCCAAAACCCTAAAGGGTGTCCAAGTCTGCTGGTTGTAAAACTTTAAATATATATATATTTTTGTTATTAACCAGGTGCTACCTCATGTCCTAGTTTTGCACAAGATTTGAACCCAGGGGACCTTCATACATAAGTCTCCACTTATGATGTTTGTATGGGGTTGAGATAAAGAATAAGAAGATTAAAAACAAACTCATTTTTATAACATAAGTTGCTCTTCGGATTTATACAACATCTGCATTGTCCACACTGAGGAATAACGAGCGGGATGACTTTGTCTCCTAGAAAAACAAAAACAATATGTTATAACTGAAAATTGAACAACTTATGGTGCTAAAATTAAAACAATAAAAGCTTTTAGTAAGGACATCAATGTTCTGATTCACCATCTAAAACAAGTGGTCACATTCAACATTTTGACACGGTCATTGTCTCAATGTCTTGTAATTTTTGCATTTAATCTTTGAAAACATACTGCATAAACCATGTGATAAACTAATGCACTACTCTTTATTGCATCCGTCTTACAACTTTCATTCTTTCTACCCATGATTAATAAGAACAGTCCGAGGCGGATATAGATCAAGGCTAAAGTGGAGAAATTCTGGGGCAAAATAATATGCACCTGAGGTTACAGTACAGTATGTATCAAAGTATCCCGACTGCAAAAGTGGGGCAAACACACTGCACCAATTTTATCATAGAAAAAGATTCCATACCAATGGCATTTTTTACTTTCAGAAATGTGGCAGAGTATTTTTTTGCTGCAGGTTTATCTCATTTTGCATCTGGGTTAATTTGTTGCATATTTGTAAAAGAATCCCATTGAAATCAATGAGATTTTTTTTAGCCCCAGAATTGTGCCACTATTGCTTTGATACATAGACCACCGAACTTTTAAGATGATTTAACTTTACTTTATACTAAACATTTATCATAAACAGTACCTTTTTGCATAACTTTGCTTTTTTTATTTTGTCCATAATCTATGGTGATGTTTTGAACATATTTAGGAAATGTTTATATTTTCTATGTTATTTTGTCTGCACGTTTTATTTCACTCTGTCTTTTTAATCTTAATGTTCTGAAAAGAAGGTAAGGATTCAACTGAGTATTCCTTATATAAACCAGAATTACAAAGTTAATGTGGCTTCCGTTGTAGTTGCAATGTAGACAAAAGAGATTTTAGGGTGGAGAGTTTTATTGTTTTTAATTGGATTTTAATTACTGTAGTACTGTCAGCGTCTTCACAAAGTTTCTGGCGGTTGTTTTCTGATTGACTCTCTGCTAGTTAAAACCTGCTGCTGGATTAGTTCGGGAACCATAGAAACTTGTGTAAGAGATCTAATAAAGTGGTGTTTCTCACTTTCACTGCAATGCATCATCACCTGCATGGAAATGTGAGACCTTAAAGAGGCAATTCAAGCGATTGTTTTTGCAAATTTCTTTATTTTTAACATACTGTACAGTAGAATTGAAGAAGACGGTCTCTGGAGCTGAACCACATTCATTTCAGATCCGGGGACCCTGTGTTTCCAGAGAAACTTACCTGCAAAGGGGGTGCCAGTCGGTGCTCCACTTGGCTAGCAGGGGTCATGTAGGCACGGAGTTTAAAACCTCCCATACCCTACAGGCCAATAGAAGACCGATCTGTGACATGCGAGCTTTAAACTTTGCTGTGATATCGGCATCCCCTTTGGAGTTATATCTCAGAAAGAATGTGGTCCCTGGAGCTGAAACTAATGGGGTTCAGATCCGGAGATCATCCACCAAACCTCTGTTAAATTAATATTATTATTAATGTAGCCATGTATAAAATGGAATACAGTTCTTTCTCATGCTGGCAGTAAACCTGGTAAGTATGCAGGATTGCCAGCATCAATCATGGAGGCTTGCTCTCACACCCTGGAGAGGTGTCATATGTACACAAGGGGAGTGGTAACATGCTCGGTAACATGCTCTGTGTCCACCGTTAGTGGCACAAGAGGTGTGGCTGGTTTTCTGAGTCTATATAAGACACAGAACTGCCAAAAGTTAGAAGTTCAATAGTGTTGGAGAGATGGTTAATCAGTAGTTCTACAGAGTGCAAGATTATGAGTGTCTGCAGTAGTTAGGCTGTCAGATTCAATTGATAGCATATCCTACACTGTGTTCAGGGATCTGACACAGATGGTGATCTCCCTTATGGGAGAGGTGACCCAACTCTTTTAAGAGGCCAGGAACTTCTGAGAGGGATGCACTATATGGAGATGAGCTGCTAGACTGACCGCTGTGAGGGGCAGTCTGCCTGAAGATGCTAATAAAGATGCCCAGTTTCACAAGACCCTTTCTGTGTATCTGTGGAGTCATTACACAGAAGGAGGCACCACAGAGGAGGTCCTCATCAGACACATCCCCCTGCAGCGGCAGAGATCCTGAAGAGGTGGAGGTGCTGCATCGGATGTGAGTAAGACTCAGACCACACTACCTCAGATGCCTGTCATGCTGATATCCCCGCTACCATCAAGCGGGAGACTCAGGAGTCCTGTAAGCCAGCAGGTGCACCACACAACATACATACATGTAATGGGGCTAGCAGACCACAGGGGCCAATGTGAGATTGGGTGGGGTCCCGTAAAACTGTTACATTAATAATAATAATAATAATAATAATAATAATAATAATAATGATACAGATCAACTCCCTTATAACGCTGTGCTTGGGGTCCAAAGAATCGCATTGCGTTATAAGCGGATCGCATTAGAAATAATGTACAATTGTATGCATGGTACAATAAAGTATTTAAGATACCAATAATCGTGTTGTAAAGTATTCATAAATACAAAAATTGGGAGCCACGCTTGCATCGCGTTATAAGCGGATTCGCGTTAAAACGGGATTGAATTGTAATTAAAAAAAATGAATACATTGTTTCTTTAAATGTATCCTCTGCAGAAGAAAATGTTTTGGAATACATCTCTACTACAGTATGAAACAGTATTAAAACACGATTTAAAGCAAATTTCATTATGTACAGCCTCAGGTAGTAGGAGGAGATCATTGACTTGTTCTAGTCCATTAAAGCTGCAGTTCAATCTTTTTAAAAAAAAAAAATTTTTTACTTCAATAGTTTCATGTGGGCAATCTCTACTTACCTAAAGAACTGCATAGCTGCAGGTCAATTCGTTCTCCATGTATTGATCAGCGAAATTTGGTGACATCATTATAGCTGGCATAAGTTTTTCTTCTGCTTCTGTCAGTCAGTGGAAGCTCATGAATATTCATGAGCACTCCTGCACTGACATGTGCTAGAGGGAGGGCAGGGCTGACAAAGGGGTGTGCCAGGGCTTGTGACTGGACAAGACGGGCAGTGCCTTAGCAAATGGTTGTTAAAATAGAATACAAGAAAATTGGTCTTTCAAAGTTGTTTTTTTAAAAACAGAAAATGCTAAAAGTATTTTTTCTTACTACAGAACAGATTTATTAAAAAAAAACACACGCAGGATATTGACTGAACTGCAGCTTTAATTACTTTACTGTTTCTATAAGTTTTACCTTGGATATGTTACATACATACTGTATCAGGCATACTACCCCAGAAATGTGCTACTTAACTGCTTACATACTGTAAGAATATGAATATACAGTATACAGTGGCGGCCGATCTGAGTCTAAGTTGGCTAGATCCGCGGCTCTCAGATTAACCGGGTTATGTGCATTTTTTTGTCGTTTTCGCCCGGAGTGAACTGCGTTATTTTCGCGCTCGTGATATTAGCATTTTATTCTCGCTGTCTGCAATACTGCAATGTCGTGTAAAAACTCAGGGCGTTTGCGAGCTGTTGTCTTGGAAGTCTAATACCTTTGCGGTTCAACCTACGTCAGTACACAGTCTGTGTGTGCCCGCGCAGTAATTGTACATTTGCATATTTAAAGTGTACATGCATTTGCAGTGCTGTTCTGCAGTACAGTATGTCTCAGTATGTCTCATTTTAAAATTGTTGAAACGCATAGGCGTGTACTGTAACAGTGTCACATTTCACCATATACAGCGCTCTCCCCTCGCTCAGGATAATTAACTGCACTGCAGGGTATTTCAACTTCTTATCTTCTCTACAATGCAGTACATCTCTCCCACACCATTCCTTTGAACGTGTGTCTGGTTTCAATCACATTCCTGCTTGACAGCAGGAATTTACTGCGCATGTGCCTGTAACTTCGCCCACCACTGCTTGCTTGCCTGAGTGAGTGACCAAAAAAATGTAAAAAAAAAATTTTATTGTAATTTTTTTTTTTCTCCCAAGCCTGCAAAAACCATCTTACGGTATTATGATATTCAATCTGTGCTGTAGCTTTTGACTGCGACCCTGTGCGTTTGACTGCACATGGTTGATTTGTGTGCTTTTTACGTACTGTATTTGGGGGTGTATTATTCTGATGAACTGCCTTTTGAAATTAAAGTATGTCTGTAGCTTTGAACTTCATGCAGCTGTACCCTGTAGCCCCCTCCCCCACGAACGCTAGCTCAAGGATTTGAAATTCCACGCAGTTGTTAATTTTCTGAATCTTGCCATTGTGTTCTTAATCCGTCCATAGCCGAGCTACAAAGACTCACTGCACCTACGTGTAATCCTTTTTGAGATGAGAGCTGCTTACTGCGCATGAGTCACCCAACCCCCCCCTCTCCTCAGAGTCGTTAATTTACTGAATCTTGCCATTGTGTTCTGAATCCGTCCAAAGCCGAGCTACAAAGCCTCACTGCGCCTGCGTGTAAACCTTTTTGAGATGGGAGCTGCTTACTGCGCATGAGTCACCCAACCCCCCCCCCTCTCCACAGAGTCGTTAATTTACTGAATCTTGCCATTGTGTTCTGAATCCGTCCATAGCCGAGCTACAAAGCCTCAGTGCGCCTGCGTGTAATTCTCTTTGAGATGGGAATTTTGAGGCTTTGTTTACGGCAACGCTTTGGAAAATCCCTTCTCGAATTTGATTTGCACAGAGCATCACCTCTCTATGCACCTCTGTGTAATCCTCTTTCGGATGGGAGCTAGTTTATTCCTGCTCATGCGCCTGTAACTTCACCGAATACTGCTTGCTTGAGTGCCCCCCCAAATTTTTTTTAATTATGATTTGTTAACTGTTATTTTATTCACAAGCCTGCAAAAACAATCTTGATATTACGATATTAAATCTGTGCGTTTGCCTGCACATGGTTGATTTGTGTGCTTTTTATGTACTGTATTTGGGGGTGTAGGGATCACATTACAGTATTATGATGAACTGCCTTTTGAATTGACTGTACTCTACAGTATGTTATTTCTTTGAACTGCTGCACAACTAATCCTTCATCCCTCCCCCACGCACACACAAACTCTTATCGACAGACACCTCCACAGTCATTAATTTTCTGAAGTTAATTAGTCATTGTGTTTTTAATCCGTCCCTAGCCGAGCGTCAATCGCCTCACTGCACCTGCGTGTACTCTAATCCTTTTAGAGATGGGAGCTTGCTGCTTACTGCGCATGAGTCACCCAACCCCCTCTCTCCACAGAGTCGTTAATTTTCTGAATATTGCCATTGTGTTCTTAATATGTCCATATCAGAGTTACAAAGCCTCCGTGCGCCTACGTGTAATCCTCTTTGAGATGGGAGCTAGCTGATTACTGCACATGACTCACCCCACCCCCCTCTCAACCTTTTGAGACTTTGTTTACGGTAACGCTTTGGAAAATCCCTTCTTAATTTTAAAATGTAAATCTGATTTGCACAGCATTGTGAGAATTGAGAGTTAAAAAAACCATTAACTGATTCATGTTTTTTGTCATTCATTCTTATTCATTGGTGTACTGTAGGGGTGGGGGGGGGGGTTGTGGTTGTTGTCAATGATTATGATTAGCAGGAATGTGAATAAATATTTATTTTATTTTATCAGGAACCAAAAAATACAAATATAAAAATAATCATGAATAATACATAATGCAGTCTTTATTAAGTTCTTCTGGCAGATTGAAATTGGATACACATTTAGAAAACATTTGTAAAACATGGGGAAACATGAATAATGCACATTTATAAGAATATTATTTAATAATATATACTGTAATGTATAATATATATATATATATAGTAATATTATTTTTTCCGTCTTTATCTTGTTCCTCATTCTGTGTACAGTACAGTAGTTCATTGAGAGAGGAGAGGTTTTGTGTACATCATTACTGCTGTTTATATACTGTACATTTTACTGTACAAACAGATTAGACTGGACACAACACCCCACCTCCCCCCAGGCCACCCTTTTTTCCTGAAACGACAAGAAAACAAAAATTGTATTATGGCATTGTGTGATGTGTAGTACTACTGTACATGGCTGGTGCTGCTTTCTCTGGAAAGAAAAAAATTGAGCAGTTAGTAGGCAGTTACTGTAGTACAGTCAAACTAGTCTATACTGGAACTACTGTATACTCTGACTACTGTTAAATACTATGTACTGTAACCTGATGGCTGGTACTGCTCTCTCTGTAAAGAAAAAACTAACTACTATATACTCTAACTATTGGGAAAGAAAAAATCTGTGCCATACTTACCTGTATCATACTGTACTTACAATACTACAGCACAGTACTACTTTGCTGATGCTTGCCCATTACGCGTGATCACAATGGGCTACACAGTGGCAATATGGTCTATATATTTATTGCAGCGTTCCAACGGTGAGTACATCGTTCCAAAAACTCATTATGCCTTTCAACAACTCGTTCTTTTTGGAGGGTTTCGCCACTTTCCGGATATGGTCCTTCAGCTGATGCCAGACCATTTCGATTGGATTGAAGTCTGGCGATCTGTCATTGGAAAAAAAGGACAATTAGTTTAAGAGAGACAGTACACAGTAAAAACAGTAGGAAAAAAATGAGACACGGTTACCACACTTACTCCGCTGGCGTCTTCACCCAGTTGATACAGCGCTCAAGGGTATGCGCTGTTGACGCGGTGTGCTTTGGATCGTTGTCCTGGTAGAAGCGGCGACCATTCGGGAACTCGCGTGTGATGTATTGCACAATCTCAGGGACAATGTTGTCTTGGAAGAAAGCTTTATTCATGATTTCTATAGCAAGAAAAGAAAAGTGCTCAAAAAACTGCACAATAGTACAGTACAGTGCATACAGTAAGGCTACACTAGTAAAGTACAGTGCATAAGGCTACATTATATTTGATATATTTTACCTTCAAAGATGGCAATGCATCCTGGTCCACGCCTAGAGATGGCACCCCACACATGCAGCTTCACGGGGTATTTTGGCCGCGGCTTCAAAGATATGCGGCCTTTGATGTGGAATGCAAAGCTTGGAAATCTCTGTAGCGCCACAGTAGACTCGTCAGTGAAGATGCAATCCTGGAAATTTTCCCCACTGTCGATCCATGCCTGGGCCTGGACCACTCTTTTCATTTTGTTTGCGTCCCTTATCATGGGGTATGCTCTGTAATGACAAGGAATAAATAATTTTTGCGGTACAGTACAGTTTCCTAAACAACACTTTTACCTCCTGTACTGTCCAGTACTAACCTCACACGTCCATATTTCCTTCCAATGCTGCGTCTCATCTTCTTTATGCTGGTCTCGGATACAGTGAGATTGTGATTTTCCTGCAGAGTGTATTTGACCCTTCATGCACTCTTCTCATCATTCTCCTCACTTATTTTGTCCACCAGAAGAGTTGTCTCCCTACAATGTAAAGAAAAACAATCCGGTAAGTAAAAATATTAGAGACAGTAGATCAACAGGGTACAATATTTTGTTCTATTAATATGCAGCAATATAAAACTCTTGTAATATAAACATAAATATAAAAAATATATATACTGTTTTAATATAAATATAAATATACAAAATATATATACTGTTGTAATATAAATAGAAATATATAATATATATACTGTTTTAATATAAATATAAAAAAATATAAACTGTTATAATATAAATATAAATATAAAAATATATAAACTGTTGTAATATAAATATAAATATAAAAAATATATACTGTTGTAATATAAATATAAAAATATATATACTGTTGTAATATAAATCTAAATATAAAATATATTTATACTGTTGTAATATAAATATACAAAATATATATACTGTTGTAATATAAATAGAAATATACAAAATATATATACTGTTGTAATATAAATATAAATATACAAAATATATATACTGTTGTAATATAAATAGAAATATACAATATATATACTGTTTTAATATAAATATAAAAAAATATAAACTGTTATAATATAAATATAAATATAAAAATATATAAACTGTTGTAATATAAATATAAATATAAAAAATATATACTGTTGTAATATAACTATAAAAAATATATATACTGTTGTAATATAAATATAAATATAAAATATATATATACTGTTGTAATATAAATATACAAAATATATATACTGTTGTAATATAAATAGAAATATACAAAATATATATACTGTTGTAATATAAATAGAAATATACAAAATATATATAATGTTGTAATATAAATCAACAGAAATAACAAAAATAGTAGATACAGTACTGTAGGTGTATAGTATATTTTTTGATCTAATTTTTTTTAAAGTTTTATAAATATACTTACGCGTTAGTTACCCTTGGTGCCCTTTTGCGTTCTCGTTTTTTTCCGTGTGCATGATAGCTCACGGTGGTTGCTGGCACAACAAGGCCAGAAGTAGCTAACCAGCGTTGGATAGCAGCAATTCGGTGTCCGCTCGTGTACATCTCCTTAATTTGCATGCTGAGATCCTTGGAAATCTTTTTAAAAACCATTGCTGCGAGTAGAAAGAAATACAAACACAAGAATGTATATTCAATGTTTAGTCGATGTGTATTCAATGTGCAGTAAATCCACAAAATGGATGGTGTATTTATACGGTAATGACTTACATTAGAGTACGCCCACTTTCAACACCCTTACCTCGCTGCCATGCATAAAAGGTTACACACTTTACATAGCCCACCACTCGATAATCTTTATCTGAAGTTGCCCTTGTCCAGATACTGCATTACTGTATGCCATCTGCTTCCATGGATCAACCCCGATTCTACGGACGCAGGAACCCACTCACCTCTGCCGTGCCTGTCAAGCAGAAAAAGCAAAAGGCGGTTGCCGTTTCCACGCCAAGGCAAAAGCGACAGACTAAGGCTAATAAAGAAAACCTTCTGCTTACCCCAAAGGTTAAGGGTTTTCATAGATGTCAGCCTTATTATGTCAAGAAGAAATACGTTGATGTACTCTCGACGCAAAATGATTGGCAGCCAACCCACCGAACCCGCAGACCACTTCCTCACATACGCTTCGACGACTCTGCTGCTGCTATCCCGGAAATATTCAGCCCGTCTTCTCCACCCCTCGTCCTCAACGATGCCTCCACCCTCCCGGAAACCCACAGGCTATCCTATCCGACGACGCTGCCTCTGAAATCCACTTTCTCCTTTGCTCTTAGACGACTCTGCTTCTCGTCCGGAAATCCAAAGGTCACTTTCTCCATCCCTCTTCGACGACGCTGCCGCTTCTCCTCTACCGGATATTCACAGGTCACCTCCTCAACCCTTCTTCAACGACGCTGCCACTTCTCTCCATGGAACCCCCATCTCATCCTCTGTTGCACCTATCCACCCAGATGTCCACACGCCATGCACAAGAAGCAGCTCGTTAGATCGGATGCTGAATGGGATAAGTGGGGATCTCCCCGGGAACTCTATTGTGCTGGCAAAGATAAATCTGCTTCTGGAGACAATGCTAAATGTGGAGCAACGGATGCTACATATGGATCAATGGATGATACATATGGATCAACGGATGCTAGATATGGGTCAACGGATGCAACATATGGATCAACGGATGGATCGACGGATGGAGAAGATTGAGGCTGACATAGCGGGTATACATCATTTACTCAGTGTTAATGCCCCTGTTTCCCCGACGCCAGAGCAGGGGGGTGACATGGATGTGATGAATGGGAGCATAAACCCCCTTCCATCACCAAGCGCACCCCCTCCACCAGAAGATGTAGTGTACATGTATGCCGTTGAGGAGGACATGACAACCCCATCAAGACCACGCCAGGAGACAACACGGCGACCAAGACCGGAGGAAAGCTTCCTCCCAGAAAACCTACCATCGCCCGTCGCCTCAAGCACACCCGCTCGCAGAAGATCTACATTCGCTTGCATCGATATGGTGCCTGACATCACCCTGTGCGATCTGCCACCGGCGCTCAAGGAGAAGTATAGGGTGATGAGTGCTGGTGCACCCCACAAGTATGCCTTGTTACTTTTTAAGCACCATGTTCCCCACTCGTTGTACTGCGACTGGGCCTTGAGAGTGAACTACGAAGGAAAGCGCTTAAAAAAGGCGCTTCCTGCCAATTTAAGAAAGAACATTCTGAATGAAATGCGGTGCTTTTATCCAATTAAAGATCCTGTAATGAAAGGCATTCGAGAGTGCATTAATGGCGATTTGCTCCATGCAAGGAATTGGCCATGGACGGACAATGTGGTGGAATTTCTGGTTTAATCACGGGAACTGTAAGATCATAATGTTGTGCTGAAATGTTTTAACTTTTTGTACACATACACTGGACCTGCACAATTCCAGTCCCTGAGGGTTGTTCTGAAAACCGGGCCTGTTTGCTGCCCTCGAGGACTGTAGTGGTGCAGGTCTGACTGACAGTTTTGCACACCATCCCATTGTACTGTATATGTTTCTTTAATAAAGGAGATGTTGTGTTTTGTATACTGTATTTTATGAATAAAGATTTTTTTTAATCACAGGTAAGACCATACTGTTGTGCTGAACTGTATTGTACATGTTTTGACCTGCTGTACTTAAATAAAGGAGATGTTGTTGTGTGTTTTTTAACTTGTATTTATACAGAAATGTTTTAACTTGGTGTACACACACACAGGACCTGCACAATTCCAGTCCCTGAGGGCCGCAAACAGGCACGTTTTTCAAGGTTGTCCTGAAAACCGGGCCTGTTTTCTGCCCTCAAGGACTGTACTGGTGCAGACTGTTTTGCACACCATCCCACTGTATATGTTTTGACTTGCTGTTCTTTAATAAAGGAGATTTTGCGTTTTGTATATTTTATGAAGAATTTGTTTTTAAAACATGTGACTGTAAACCATACTGACTGACATAAATGTTTTCACAACTGTAGCAGTAAACCATACACCTGTTGATGTTTTGATGTTTTGAATTGCTGTACACTTAAAATGTTTCTACATTGTACAGTATTTGTAAATAAATGTTTTTGTACTTACTCCACCAATAAAAGAACATGTTGAAAGATCTGGCTGCCTTGGCTAGCTCAGACAGATATTCCAGGGATGAGCAATGCAACCATTTGGCTTTAATAGGATAAAGTGGGTTTTCCTTGGATGCGCAGCGCGGGATGCCGACAAGACGCGAAGAACGGACAGTAGGCCCCCCTACAGGGATCCAGGAACAAGCGGGTACATCAGCACATGTGGATATACGCAAAATGGAAAGCGTCAGTGGCGATCAACGGATCGATGAGAATAGGAAGAGACGTGGCATACCCTTCTCTAAACCCCCCCTTTCTTCCCCCCCTCCTTTTTTCGTTCATGTCCTGATGTCTTCCCATCCCTTTGTCTGTTAAATGTTGTATGTCCTGAATGGATTTTGTCTCCCCTGTTATGGCAATAACATTTTGATTGTATGATATTTATGCAAAAACCAATAAATAAAAAGTTAAAAAAAAGAAAATACAGTGTTTCTAGAACGTACACTACTGTCCAGGCACACTGTACTGTATACTGTAGGCATGCTCAGTACAAGAGTATTAAAAAAAAATAGAAGACACATTCTGTACTGTACTGTACTGTATGTACTGGCACTGTATAGAAGACATACTGTATGTACAGTACTGTAATACATGTAGAATAAATGCATAGTTTTTATTTTTTCGGGTTTATTACACAGTACAGGCATACCCCGGTTTAAGTACACTCACTTTAAGAACACTCGCGAGTAAGTACATCTCGCTCAATAGGCAAACGGCAGCTCACGCATGCGCCAGTCAGCACGCCCTGAACAGCAATAATGGCTCCCTACCTGTACCGAAGGTCTGCGCAAGCGGAGAAACTATAGAGCCTGTTACAAATGCCTTATTTACATCAGTTATGCACGTATATGACGTTTGCAGTACAGTACATGCATCGATAAGTGGGGAAAAGGTAGTGCTTCACTTTAAGTACATTTTCGCTTTACATACATGCTCCGGTCCCATTGCGTACGCTAATGTGGGGTATGCCTGTATACTGTTTATAAAAAAGTATTTTATACTGTACGGCCGGAAAACATCAGCATACTGTTCCAGGTACAGTATTCTATCCTAATCAATAACAACGGCAACTAAACTGTAGACTCCGGTGTGCAGGCATTAGCGATATTATCCATCGAAATCCCTCCATTAGCCGTTTTCTTTTCTGAGGAAAAACAAAAAGGAAAGTTTTACTGTAATGGTAAGCCCCCTAAAGAAGTTCCCAGCCAGTCCCACCAATAATTTTCTCGGGGGGCGTCTCCTGTTCAAATGCGCATGCACCTACCGTCGATGTAATGACACGCATATGCGTTTCAAGAAGGTTCCAATGTGCATGCGCCTAGCGTTCCACCAATTGTTCAGTATCTGCAGTACAGTACTGTAGAAGCCGCTCAGCCAATGATAATGCTTACAGGAGAATCGCTTGACTTTTGAATCGCACCAATATTGATACTGTATTGTCAAAATAAAAAAAACACAGAAAATAATACGGCAACAATACTCACTATAGAATTTCCCATTCAGCTGGCGCCGGCGCCGGTCCACTGCCAGTCCAGTGTTCTTGATCATCCACGTCGATAGTTTGCAGCGGGACTAGTACACCTGTAGTCAGCTGATGAGGCTGGAAATTGCTTAGCTACATGCAAGCTTGATCGAAACTGCACGCAAAATCCGGCTCAGGCTCAGGGTTGTCACTGACGGCGGCACCGTCATTGGAAGCCGGTGCTGGTGCATTGCTTGGCAGCAACTGTAATTTTTTACTTGGTTTTAACACGACCCTTCGACTTTTGCCGTCATCATGATCATAGATACAGGAAAAAGCCGGTGATACACACCAATACCATCCAACAAATTGTGGCTCAATACGATAAAAACAGGGATCGCTACATAACCTTTTCCTTATTGCACGCTTGCACGTATGAGGAGCTGGCGAAAATTTGTAAAAGTTATAGTTTTCGATAAAATACTGATAAATTTGAACAACTGTTGCCATCTTATCATCTGTTGCATTAATCGCGGCCCATATCAAATACGCGTAACTTCTGTCGGGTTTTTGGAAAACGGACTGCATTTGAACACTCATGGCGGGCGGCGGGTCTCTGGAGAATACTGTAACCGAAACTGGTCTTTGTCTTTCTTTAATATGAAAAGCCTAAATTGATCCATTTTTGCAACCTATTCCTTCAGTCTCAAGGCCAAGTTACAATAGCACACTGTGGTATCTTTTTTAAACGAAACACCTGCAAGTCGACACATTACTGAAGCGCATGCACATTACAATTCATGAATATCTGCCATCTGGCGGACACGTGAAGAATTGCAACCTATTAAATCCGAACCATTCTCAATAAACGCATCAACCGCGCGTCAAACGCGCATGACCCGTGGCTGAGAACGCAAAATGAATGCGGCATGCTCCAGGTGAAGTGCGTCGCATTCCAGGAAAAATCCAGGGAAAAACCGGCGATGTGTTAGACTCAGATGAGCCGCAGCAGTATGCAGCATTGAATGGTTGGTGGAGCAGGAAGAAGGCAGTTTTATTTTAACATTGGAATACAGGCCTCTACACTTTATTAAAAAATCCTGTGAAACTATGTTACTTTTAAGAGGCCTGCAATTAACTTTTTAGAAATTGATCTAATTTTAATTTAAAGTACTCACTGCTGCCAGAAAGGTTTACAATGTGTTGCCATCCAGCCAATATTTAGCTTGTGGCATAGAGCAAATGTCATTCCTCTGTGGTTTTGGTGCTTTCATAGTGGGCCGGAACAAACAAGTTAATAAGAAGCATATGCTTATTCTCTGGAAAGAAATAGATACAGTGTAATCCTAGATTTGCAGGCACTAGATTGTGCTTTTCTTCATTACTATCTTACCTCGTTTAATCTTAGTTACTCCTGCTCCCACACTCTCGATAATACCAGCAGCTTCATGACCTAAAATCACTGGAAATTTCACCTCTTTTATTTCTCCTTGGACAACATGGTCATCCGAGCGACAAATTCCAGTGGCTACAATCTGGATAAAAAATGATGAAAGTTGTATTAGAAAAAAAAGGGGGTGGGGGGAGTACAATAGTTACAAGCGGAGTTTGTTGGTGTTGCGGCATCTCTTTCCCTAATAACATGCTTAGATCAATACATCTATCTATCACATGTGATCAATCTATCACATTAGGGACTTTGGTTCCACACTATGGTGTTAAAGAGACCATGTAAGAAGAAGTTCAGCACTACAATCCCAAAGAACTGGGAATTCTTATTTAGGTAAAGGGTTGAACAATATTGATCTACCACTGGAATATACTATTAAGTCATCTTCCCATGGAGAATTGACTGAGTTGTGTCGAGTACTTTTAGATCCAAGCAACACATTGTATAGGTTTACATACAGGGATGAATAATTACAACATTTGACATTAAATATACAGTATAAACATGTTTAAGTATAACATGTACAGTATAAGAGCTTCACCTTTATGCGAACTTCATGAGCCTTTGGTGGAGCAACTTCAATATTCTCAATACTGAATGGTTTATTAGGCTCCCAGGCGACAGCGGCCTTACATTTAATTACCTATAAAACATAAAGCACACATTGACATTTAAATGCAACTGCAATAAAAAAAATATTAATATTATGGAGGCCTAATTTTGTTAATTGTCAAAAGTGCCTATGACCAACAACATTTGTGACACACTGTCACTTTACACATTTCCACAGTCCTTTAAATATGTGGTGGAAGAACATTAAATAAATGTCATGGTTGTTAGTTTCTTGCAAACTCAAATATATTAATGCAGAAATCGCCTCTGAAAGGCTATAAGTTTAACACATCTAATGTTAGTACAGTATCTTACTCCCTAAGCATTTTCAGCACTTTAAAAATAAATATATACTGTACTGTAAATCTCCAGTGTTGAAAAATAATGATTTTCATAATCATGCAGCTTCTAGGTTACCCTAGAATTCTTTAGACTGCAATTCTGTGCCGATAGAGAGGCTCCCTGTGTGGTGGTAGTTCCAAAGACAGTCAGAACAGCATGTGCTCCACGCACCGACAGTCATCTTAAAGGCAATTGAAGCAAAGCCATTCTGATTGGCTGTGCTTTCATTGCCTTTAAGTGACGTCATAATTTTTTTTTCTCGGCCAAAACACATCATTTTCACGTCCGGGAACCATGCTGAAAATGTGACGTCATAGGCCTTTAAAAGCCTACTGCACCGACACACTTTATTCGAGCAAATACCCGGTATGTACCTGGCAGATACCTGGAATGCGCCACTCCTAACCTCTGACAAGCCCCGTTGCATTTGCCTTCCCAGCCTGGGTTCATGCCTGGCTGATGGGCGGCTGATCTGTTAAATGATAATGATTAGGATTTAATAGGCTGCAATGCTTCGCGTGTCTACCAGATGGCATAAATTCATGAATTGTAATGCAGTTTATATATATATACTGTGCAGTATTGCAGCCAGCGGGAATAAAATGCTTCAATCCCTGCTTGGAAAATAACTCAATGTACTCGGGCAGAAAACAGTCACAAACCTCAATACACCCGGGTATATCCGAATTCGTGGGACTAGCCAAGCTCGAATAAAGTGTGTCGCCAGTGTATGTCGTCTCATTTTGAAGCAAGACCCCAAGGAGGGAGGACCTCCTACAGAAGAAGAAGGCCAGGGCGTGGCCGTAGAAGACAAGAAGAAGACCCCGGAAGAGAGCAGCAGATAGAAGAAAGAAGAATACAGATGAAGATGGATTACAAATAGAAGACCCGTGGATTGTTTTGGATTTTTAGTTTAATGTTTATTATTTTATGGTTTGTTATTTTATGGGTTCCTGTGCCTGGTGGATTGGTTCGAGAGTAAGCTGTTCAACGGGAGTCGGTGAGTGGGTCAAGTAATGGTAAGTGAACAAAAGAAATGTATTTTATTTAACTTGTTAATTTTTTTAAAAGCTTTTTTAACATGTGTATTTCTTTATTTTTGGTATATCATTTTTTGCCACTATATGTATGTATGTATGTATGTATGTCTAGATCGATATATACATACAGGGTAAGAAATGATGTTGTTTTAAAAGCTTGCTTTGCTGTGTTTTAAATTAATTTGGCTATGCTGCTATTCTTACATGTGTGTATAATGTATTTTAAAATTAGATAGATGTAATTGTTGCTATTGTATGGTGTACTTTAGGTCAGGGTCAGGCTTGCTTTTCTTTATTGTATTATTGTTGGTACTTATATTTTTTCACAGGATAAATTGTTCTGTTCAACGCTTGAATTAGTTAATTGTTTAATTGTTAGGGATGGAATGTAAATTGTTTAGGGATGTCATTAATGAATGCTAATTGATTTATGTTTACTGGATTGGTTTAAATAGTATACTTGTTTGGAGGTATTGGTATTTTGTTTTGAATGTTATTGTTAACATTCATTTGCAGAATGTATATGGTGCATAGATTAGAGAGTAGAAAAAACAGGATATTCAGCGCTCGTGCTGTATAAAGATGTGGATAGTCCCTTTGCAGCATGCACATACAGCATCTCCCCAAAAGCTCTCAAATCAACGTGAACCACCCTGAAAAGGGGGGGAAGGCACCCTGAAAAACAAGATATTAAAAATGCACAATTGCGCACCAGGGATTAGTGGAAGGTAATTTATTAAAAAGTACACAATAACTGAGGGGATCCAACCCCACCTCAGAACAGCTGTGCAGCTGAACGGCTGAGTACCACCATGAAAAAATACTAGTAGTGACTATACCCTAAGCTGCACAGTATACAAATGACAATAAAATTCATATAAAATAAACCAAAAAAATAGTAAACATGAAACAACCTATCAATCGATTTGTTATAAAACCGCCATAGGGTTAGACACTGGCAAGGGGAAACGGACACCTACACTGAGACAGACAGCAGACTCGCGGTGTCTGCAGAGGATCCGGATCTTGGCACCGCGGGGATGGAATAAACCGCTGCTGTCTCCTGCAGGCTCCGTTACAGCTTGCCAGCAAACACGCGCAGGATGACCTGTCGTGACCTCTACGCGTTTCGCACCACGTGCTTCGTCAGGAGGTCTCCATCTTATTGATGAAGTCAGTAGTACTTTATTTATTTGAATATGCTAGTTAATGTGTTTAATAATGGGCAAATAATCTATTATCCCTATCTGGATAATAGTTATTTTGCACATTATTGTACTGGCCAGGTTTATTTTTTTTACATTCAGGGTTTGTTCCGTGGTTCTGCATGAGACCTCTGGAGACCACCTGTGGTCTCCTCGGGTATCTCACGGGTATCAGGCAGGTGGTTCCACGGGTGACACCTGCGGGGATGAAGCGGTGGCCTCACATCTGTGGGGGCACCGTGGACCCGTAGTCTGCGGGGATAAAGCGGTGGTCCCACATCCGTGGGGGCACAGTGGACCCATAGGTGTGGGGATGAAGTGGTGGTCCCACATCCGTGGGGGCACCGTGGACCCATAGTGAGCACTCGTGAGTTCCCCAGACCCCCATGGGAACCACCCGAGGCCCCGCAGACACCTGTGGGTCTGACACGGGGCTCCCAGACATCCGCAGGCCTACCGTGGGGACCCAATTGTGGCCCACGGAGACCCAAGGAGACCACCTGGGGGCCATGACGCTTGGCGGGACCCACCAACAGGCCTCCAGAACCTGTTTGAAACGAGCTGCTGGTACCCTGTAGGTCTGTCAGGTGCCCCGCCAGCCCGCCGGGGACTCGTGTGGGGCTGTGTTATTAACTCTGTTTGTAAAAGGATAAACCATGTATTTATGGGGGGGCACAGGGGGTGGGTAATGTATTTAATAAATGGAATGATGTTTAATGTGGGGCTGTGTATTGTTTTTATTGTGGGTACTGGGGATGGGGGGGGGGTATTTTCCCCAACGGTATGTGGGTAGGCCTCCCTTGTGGGTAGTGGGTGAGGGTGGTTAGGCCTCACGGGGTGGCTGGGTTAGTGTGGGAGGGTATGTAGGGTCCCTAGTGGTGGGTGAGGGTGGGTTAACCCCTTAATGACTGTAGCGGTTAATAACCGCTATGGTGATTAAGGGGTTAGGGGAGATTACATTGGATGTTTTCATTCTTGTGTCTGTTTTGCAGCAGCAGAGGGGGCATGGGCAGGATGAAGAGGAGGATGGCCTTCATCATGGCAGCCGGACATGGGTGAGTACTATATGTATTTAATGTATTGATTGGTGTTTATGTATTTAAAATGGGCACATTCACTATTATCCATTTGTGGATAATAGTAAATGTGGCCATTACTATACTGTTTGTGTTAAGGGGGGGGGGGTATTTCTTTATAAGTATGTATGTGTTTTGACATTAATTTGGGGGGGGCACATAATTGGTACTGCAGGCCTGCGGGTAACACCAGAGGGCCCCCGCCGGCCTATAGTATCATTGATGTGCATACAGTATATGTGTATGTTAGGGGTTATAGGGGTTGTTGGGGTTATATATATATATATATATATATATATATATATATATATATATAATGTCTTAGGCAGGTCTGCAACTATATATATATATATATATATATATATATATATATATATATTTAAATATATATATTTATATATATATATACATGTAGAGGTATCAGTACCGTGTTAGCCGAGCTTCAATAATCAAAAAAATAAAAAAATAAATAGATGATACCGTTCTGTGGCTAACGAAATGCTTTTATTTGTGCGAGCTTTCGAGATACACTGATCTCTTCTTCCGGCGATGTTACAATGAATGAAGCAAAAGGTAAACTTAAAAACAGTGTCTCTTGGAATGTTATCTGTGCTGTTCCTTCCCCCGGTGTGGATGTGTTTTATGGCTAGAGGTGTTAAATGGTTACTGAAAGCAAGTGAAGAAAGAGTGTGTATGTGTATCAGTGTGAATAAAAATTAATGGAGAGCCCACAGTATATACAGTGCTTTACACAAGGTGTGTGTGGAGTGGGACTGGATATAAATGGTGTGGGTGGGTGTGGAAATGTGAGACTTAGTAGCACAACTAAAAGTGTGTGTGGATACTTAGTGGTCCCTATTGGTGTATAGGGATGGAAAAACAAGGAGTATTAGTCTGTGTGAGAGACAGCTGTGTGTGCATACATATAGCACAGTATGTACAGACATGGCCTTTAGCGCTTATGGGACGAGAGTTCACTACTGTCAGTAATGACTCATAAAATTTCGATCTCTGTTTAGGCCACTGCTAAGTGTCCCGAACAGTTGCATAAATTTGTATTCATGCAACCGTCTCTCTTTCGGGGTTTTAAGATTACCTTTGAGTATGGCAACCCTCAGATCGTTCATCTTATGGCCAGAGTCAGAGAAATGTTCGCCAACTGGACTGTCTCTTGTACCGCGTGTGATACTGTGGCGATGCAGGTTCATTCTCTTGTTTAGCCCCTGCCCTGTCTCACCTATGTAGTAGCAGCCCCCTGGGCATTTCATGCACATGATGAGGTACACGACATTGCTGGAAGAACAGGTGAACCTTCCTCTGATTTTGTATTCCCGATTCCTGTGTGGTATTTGTATTGTGTCCGCTGTGTAGAGCATTGCGCAGGTTTTGCATCTTGGGTCCTGGCATGGTTTTGTCCCGCATTCAGTAGTACTGCTGAATACTTTACTCCTCACCATAATATTCTTGAGATTATGGGGTTGTCTGTATGATAATAAGGGTGCTTCAGGGAAGACCTGTTGCAGTCTTGTATCTTCCTGGAGGATGGGTTGTAGTTTCCTGGCGATCTTGCGTAGGGCTCCTAGGTGTGGGTTATATGTGACCACCAAAGGTACCCTGTCGCTTGTCTCCTTCTGTTTGTATTCAAGGAGATCACTTCTTGGTATTCTGGTGGCTATGTGAATTTGCTGGTCTACAATTCTGTGGTTATATCCACGGTTTATAAAGTCTGATCGCAAGGCTTTAATCCGCTGGTCTCTGTCTGCTGTGTCGGAGCATATCCGGTTGTATCGTAGGGCTTGACTGTAGATGGTTGCATGTTTGGTGTGTGTCGGGTAGAAGCTGTTGTCCCTCAAATAGCTGGCTCTGTCTGTAGGTTTGCGGTATACAGAGTTCTGTAGTTGGTTGTTCTTTATAGTAATGGTGGTGTCTAGGAAATGTACTTCATCCGGGGAATGGGTGAGTTTGAGGTTGATGGTCGGGTGGAAAGTATTGAAGTTGTCATAGAACTGTAGGAGGTCCTGTTCACCAGAGGTCCAAATCAGGAGGATGTCATCGATGTAGCGAAGGTATGTAAGGGGTTTCAAGTGACAGGTGGACAGAAAGTCACTTTCCAGTTTTGCGCAGAACAGATTGGCATACTGTGGCGCCAGCCGAGTCCCCATAGCGGTCCCGGTTGTCTGAAGGTATGTGTCATTTCCAAATGTGAAGTAGTTATGGGTCAGAATAAATTCGATGCATTTAGTCACTGTCTCTGTGAGTGGCTCCTGCGGTCCCAGAAAGTATCTGCAGGCTGAAATCCCATCCTCGTGGGGGATGTTGGTATAAAGTGACTCTACATCCATGGTTGCTAGTAGTGTTCCTGTTGGGAGGGGGCCAATTGCATTCAGTTTGTTTAGCAGGTCGGTGGTATCCTGGATATAGCTGGGTGTGTTCCGGACAAGTGGTTTTAGAATGCCCTCCACCCAGCCAGAAATATTCTCGGTGAGTGTGCCAGATCCAGAGATAATAGGGCGCCCAGGGTTGCCCTCTTTGTGAATTTTAGGGAGCATGTAGAATGTGCCAGGTTTTGGGTTAGCTGGTATCAGGTCCAGAATTTGTTCTCTTGTGCGGATCGGGAGTGTTTTAATGATCCTGTTGAGTTCTCGCATGTATTTTTTAGTTGGATCCTCCTGCAGTTGGGTGTAATACCTTGAATCAGAGAGTTGCCTGTGTGCTTCCCGCACATATATATATACCGATATATATATCTATTTATATATATAGATATATATATATATAGATATATCTATATATATCTATATATATCTATATATATATATATATATATATATATATATATATATATATATATATATATATATTTATTTATATTCATTTATTTATTTAGATATATTTATTTATTTATTTAGTATGGGGCTGCTGTGTGTGATTATTTTTTATTGTGGGTAGCGGGTGGGGGTGAAGGTGTATTAGCCACAATGGTGGTTGTTTAGGGCTTGCGGGTGGGTAGCGGGAGGCCTTAACCCCTTCAGCGGTATTAACTGCTACGGTCGTGAAGGGGTTAAGTGCACCTGCAACCCCCCCGCAAGCCCTAAACAAATAACAAGGGCCAAATACCCCCTTCACCCACCCCCGCTACCCACGATAAAGCTGGCAAGGTGGGTTAACCCCTTCATTGCCTTAGCGGTTAGCTGCTATGGTAATAAAGAGGCTGTACATGCATTTTTTCCTGCCTCGGATGCATGCCGGGGCCTCCGGTGCTGGTATCAGCTCCGGAGACCCACGGCATCAATCACAGACAGGAAAAAGGCCTGATTTTTTCTAAGTGTCGCCCTTGCCGATGCTTCTCCTCCACCAACTTGCCAACTTTAGTTGGCGGGCTGGATTGCCGAAAAACTCTCCATTCTGGAGTGCCGATCAGCAGCGAAAATCTGATCGGGGCTACTTGAATTCAGCCGAGTTCAAAAAGTGCCGATAAGTGGCTTATCGGCACCCGGCTGCCGATAAGTTTTTATCGGCAACAAAACTTGCCGATAATTCCCACTTATCGGCGCTTACTGAATCGGGAGGGCAAATTTGGCAAAAAAAATGGCGATAAACAGCATATCGGCGCTTACTGCATGAGGCCCATAGAGGCTGCAATCCAACGTTCTCTCTCAGCCAGGCACAGAGCAGAGAAATTAGCCTTTCCATCTACAGACAGAAATATATCAATCCACATACTATACCACACATCTGATTTTTGTGATGCCAACTATAGCATAACATGCATAGAAATCTTTCCTCTTTCGTAACACTTCCACTTTAATTCCTATTGTTTTTTTTAACCCGCTCTACAGTCCTTTTCCTTGATTTCTAGCACAGTTTTTTTTTTTCACTTTTCCATTACTTAACATGATATTTGACCATGATATACAGCTATATATTTTCTTCCTCTTGCAACTACTCTTTCAGCACATTCTCAAAAATAGCCCCAGATTTATTAAAGAAAAAACAGCAATTACTTTCAATTTGTTGCTTAACATTTTGCCCCAGTTTAACATGCAGGAGATTTTGATACATAAACACCCTATGCCAAAGGTAGCCAAACCCAGTCCTCAAGAGCTACCAACAGGTTACTGTATCAGGATATCCCTGCTTCAGCACAGGTGCAGCAGTCTTTGACTGAGCCACTGATTGGCCACCTGTGCTGAAGATATCCTGAAAACCTAATCTGTTGGTACAGGTAGCTCTTGCGGACTGGGGTTGGCTATCCCTGTCCTATACTAATGGTTTCCCTTCTTGGTTTCCTCCCTGCCTCTTGCAGTTTCCCCCCCACCCCCCTTCAATAACTACTGTATAGTATCTTGCTATCTTTGCCTTTCCAATTTACTTGTATTCAGTATCTCTTGCAATTTTTTTTCTTATTTTCTCCTCATGGCCAAAGAGCTGTGAACTTTCTGCTTACTTTCCCAGTTGTGTCCATCTGGATGCCAGGTTGTTTCAACAGGTACATACTGTAGGTCGTATTGGAGTTAAGTTGGGCTTCACAGGTATAAATGTAAAAGTTAGCAGTTTGATAACTCCTATGATTTATAATCTGAAAACTCCTGCTAACCATTTTGCAATCTTGCTGTTTACCTAAAGTAACTGAATAAAGCTCAGAATAGATTTAACAGCTCTGGCAGGTGCCCAAGGTCAAGTTCATGATTCACGCTCCTGCACACAGACACCCTAACTGCGTTACTCTGAACGTAACTTCTGACAGAGGCCTGCACTGGTCTGTCAGAGTGTGAGCCCTGCATCCAAGGACTGTGCCTATATGCTACAGGTACTTCTGTGTATTTCAGTTGGACTGTCTTGCTATATAGTTTTGCAGAAGCTACTTTTGTTGCTGTGGAAAATATTTTGCATTGGTGAATGAAAGCCAGGTTCTCTGTTCATCTGTGCTCCCGAGTCTCTAAGTGCCACCTGTTACAATAGCAAATCAGTATGTCTGTCTGAAACAGGCAAATTCTTTTCTTAAATATTCTAAGGAGCAAAAAGTGTGTACACTATCAATAAATGCTCTATGATTGGTGTACGAATAAGTAGCACACATACAGTGACTGGGGCCTGGATACAGCAAACCCTGTTAAAATGGAGTTAATATCAGACCCGGTCAAATCTGCATTTTAGTCCCACACTTTTATGATGGTACTGTATAAATCCTCACTGTGGTAATAATTTACCGGGTGCGATATTTGACCCAGAGAATTAACGTGACCATTAACAATGCATTAATCACTGCATCATGATCGCTTTAATAATATTTATTTCAAAGGCTTCTGTAATATCTACTACAAAGGTATACCACAGGTACAGGCACAGACACCAACTGGGTTAATACAATAACAAATATATATATATATAATACCTACCCCCTGGCTACCTTATTGGCCACCTTATTGGTCACACAATACATTACTAACTGCTACGGTCACCAAGGGGTTAACCTTTACCACCACCCCCTAGGAGGCCTAACAATCCACTTCGGGGCAACTACCACCTACACCCACCTCCAATATCCCTAAAAACCTAACAAACACCCTCTATACTAATGGCCAGTACCACCAACAACAAAAGTCCATTGCCCCCTCCCCATACACGTCTGGTATGTGAATGTTCAGAACTCCCCACCATCTGGGAAATTAATCCCTACCATATCCTTGTGCACCATGAAATACAGAACCTCTAATTTAAAGCTGAACTGAGCCTACAGCTGGTGCGACAGGGTCTACACATTGAGGCCTAAGCACAACCCCTGTATGTAAGTGTACGTAGAAGATTCATCTTCACTGAGCAAATCCTTCCCAGCAAGGAGATACAATATTTTGTCCCAAGACTCAGGTTCTTTCGTGTTTAATACGTTTTTGTGCTTTTAAAATAAAAAGCTCCAAATTCATTAGCAGTTTAAAGAAAAAAAAGTGTTCTAAGTTGCAATGCCAGTGTATGGTATGTGCCTGAAGCCCCTACAAATGAGTTGGAGGGTAAATTATGCGATCAGTAGAGTGATTAACCCTAAGCTGCTAGAAGCTGTGACTATACCACAGGTGTATGGGGTATATCCCTCGTAGCAGGAAACACTAGATCAACAACAGGTTGCACAGATGATTAATAATAACAAAAGGCAATGATTGACTGCAGAAATTCAACAAGTGAATTAAGTAACACCTTGCCAAAAGACTGAGTTAATGTGAAGTGATGGCAATTGCCAAACCAAAAAAGTCCATAGATGGGTGTCAAGGTTGTAAATTGCTGCCCCTGTGTAGTGTAGCCAGGTCAACCCTCTCACCTTGGGACCCCCACCATCACCGTGGCCAGGATCGATGGCGGGTGCTGCCGGAGGCAAGCGGCAGACCCGACGGCAATTCCGGAGGGTGGGGGCCGAGCAGGGAGCGCTCCGGTGCACTGGAGATCTTCGGCGGCTCCCGTGCAGGGCGCCGCCATGTTGCACAAGTTTGCGCATGCGCGGTAAGCCCCGGGCGGCCCGACAGAGTCGCGCATGCGCAGGGCTAGTAGCAAGTCCAGGCAGCCTTTAGAAAGTCGCGCAAGAGTAGGGACAGGTAGGGAGATGTTGCGGCGGCCATTAGGGATTTGCGCAGACGCAGGGAAGGCGCGCACGTGGCCCTAATGTAATTGCAGCCTCCACGGGACTACAACTCCCATGAGGCTTAGGGCCAAGCACACCAGGTGCGTCCGTGTGGCCAATGAGGGCCAAGGATCCCTAGAGGGAGCAAAAGGATACATTTCGCAGGCTTGGACCACTTTAGGCAGTCAGAGCCAGGAGCAGCCCAGGGAAGGAGGTAGGGTACAGGAGTCAGGGACTCACTGTACTAGGCCAGCACCCCCAGGGCCTGAGATAGCTTAGAGTACCCCATGAGAGTGAGTGTTGCCAGGGACTGCCCTAGGTTAGGGACCCTGTCACTCAGGTTTGTCAGTTGGAGTCAGGGAGCTGTGAGGGAAGGAAGGGTGCGGGGAGCGAGTGCAGCTCCTGCACCCAGATAGGTACCCACACCCCAGGTAGGCCCCAACTCCCCACTAGGTTAGTGGGTAAGTGCTGAGGGAGGCCCAAGATAGGGACGCTGCCCTTACTGCGAGAGTGTGCTGTCTTGTCAGGATCACGGCTGGCAGTGCTGTGAGGCCTGACAAGAAGGCATAGTGTTAGCGTGCAGCTAAGTTACTGTACAAACCCAGTAGATTGCAACACGTTACTGCTAGTGCTGCGAGTGCTAGTGATTAGTTATTCAGGACTGCGAAGGTTAGTTGCAGGGATAGAGCAGAACCAGGAAGAGTAAGGGGAAAGGAGTAGGTTATTAACCCCTTAGGTCCCAGATAGGTTCTCACCCCCCCAGTTTGTAGTGCTACAGGGACAGGCCCTAGGTTAGGGATCCTGTCACAGTAGGGTAGATTAGATAGGGACACAGCGGACGCTGCGGTTCCGGCTAAGAAGTTCGGACCCAAGTTGGGGTTCACAGAGACTATTTCCAGGGGGGATCGCCTCTGGCGGTCCTCGTCCAAGGAGTCCGGTTGAGGATCAGATGGAGTCATCCTACGACTGAACCTTTGCGAAGTGTTGCTGATCCGAGCACCAGAGTGCTCGGCAGGTACTATACGGTCATAAGTGCACCAACGGGCCCTTAGTGTAATAGTGACTGCGTAGTCACCCATTGCCTCTCTCTGCTAGAGTGCGGGACATTGGGTGGGATTCTTTGGACACTGGGTGGGATCACCTGGTGTTGGGGAAGCATCCTGCGCGATGCTGTAGTAAGTGTCCCCTCGAGAGAGAGACACCTGTCATGATATGTTGCATGGTATTGTGTTATGTGCTGTTCCCAGTAAATGGTATTAGTTATTATATATATCACTGTGTGTGAGTATTGGTTATTTGTATGTGTCCTGCGAGGAACCACTCCCCCTATGGTGGGAGCCATCGCAGGTGGAGGCGCTGTATCGAGAAAGTGGTTACCCCTAGTATATATTGCCCCAGGTTCCCCATGGCAGAAGCTCAGCCCTCCTGTGAGCCAACAGGTAACGCACCACACCCATGGTAACACCGTATGTTCCTTGCACCCACACCAGATCTGCGATTGGGGGGGGAATACCCATTACATTTGGAGGCGCTGCTGAGATAGACCTGGGGTGCCCTGTTTCAATTTTTTCCAAATTGTCCAATTCATATTTTTCACCATGTTTGGGCCCGCAAGCCATGAGGCCCACGAACGGGCCAAGAAGACAAAAGTATCCCCGCGACATGTGATAGTAGTAGGGAATGTTCCCAGTAGTGTAGTGAAGTTGAAGGAAATTTCTGAGGCCCTAGGGGGACTCCTGGGCCTAGACCAAAGGTGGAAGAGGATAGAGCACCGGTACGACCCCACTGACCAGTGTAGTAGACTATGGCTAGTAGCGGATCAGGAAATATGCCGGAAAATGCCCCTCTGATTTTACATTTCCCCGAAGCCCCACCAGAAAGCTACCCTCTTACATACGCAGAGAGCCCTAGTGAGATTAACAGAACTGTGATCAAAATGGAGGCTCCCTCATCCAGTGAGTCACACCTAAAACGGCGTCTCCCACCAAAGCAGGAGAGCACATGTGCTGCTGACTGCAAGTCTGCACTAAATTGTGTTGCAGAAATCGGTCCGGGACTGGCGGGAAAACCAGAGCTCCGCCCCTGCAATGTGAGTGACTCAGTGCAGAGCCAGAACCAATCAGTGATAGAGCGTGCCCCACCTTTAAATTCCACCAGGGGGAGCAAGCACTGTGAACAGCAATCAGCAACCGTTGTTCCCATTAAAGACAGTACAGAATGCAGAGAAACATACCCTCAGTTGTATGGAGCCTGGCGGACAAAAGGAGGGAAAATATCCTTTCTTGTGTGCCCGTGCCTACAAAAGGACCTGAATCTATCTGGTGGTATGGACTTTAACCATTTTAGGCTACTAATAGAATACCGGGAGGCAGTAGGGGATAATGAGGGGTGTATAAGATGTGTTTGTAATCAGTGTGACTTCCCAGGTGGCAAACAGACCTGGGGTCCCAAGTGTGCCTGCTGCGAGGCACAATTCCTAAAACCAGTGCTGCTGTGTGCTACGGAACCCGCAGAGAAAGATGTGGCTAACCAGTCTATTTCAACTACGGAGGGCCCGTGCGCCCTAACCACTGTTCCACAGACGGAACCACAGAGTCCAGAATCCCAGGGTAAGGTGTCTCTACCCCCATCCCCTCTTAGTGATTCCAGCGACCAACAACCAGCTGTGGTGATGCGCCAGCCGGCGGACCGCATCAGTGAAGCTGGAGATAAAGAACCAGTTCCAGATCCTCTCAAAGGGGATGTCCTAGTGGTAGAGCAGGAACCCCCTGCCCAGCCAGCTAAGGAGCCAAGCGAACCATTGGTGGAGAAGAGCGCGACCGCAGTGGAGGTACCGGAGCACGCCAGCCTCGTACCACCAACCACTGGCTGTATCGCCGAAGACCCCGGTGACTCCTTGGCGGAGGATCCTATCATGATATCCTCAGGGGAAGAGGTTGAAGTCCCATCGGTGGCGATGCGCCTACCTTCAACCACCCCAGCGGTAATACAGAGGAGACAGAGGAATCACAGGGTAAGGTGTATATACCCCCACGTTCTTTTAGTGAGTCCAGCGACCAATCACTCGTGGTGATGCGCCTGCCGGCGGACCACTCTAGTGAAATCATTAAACCAACTATCTCGGCGGATACAGAGCCTGCTGTGGGCCCGTGTGCCCTAGAGGAGGTGTATCCAGATGCTGCAGACCCTGCTGTGGGCCCGTGTGCCTTACAACGGCCAGTCCGGCCTAATCCAATGGTACCCTCGGTCCCAGGCGTGGGATCAGTACCGCTCGAAGACAAGGGTGAGTTGACTGCCCCAGGGGTGTTGAGTGTGAGCCTCCAGGTTACCGCGGAGCACGATAGCTTCTTAAGTCTGGACACCAGGGCGAATGGCTCCACTCGACATCGCGTCCTGGCGGAGGTGTCCCCCTTAGAAGATAGCTGTCAAGCAGTGCGAGTGGACCAGTACCCATCACCTATTGTCCAGGTGAAGAAGAAAGACAGTCGCCAACCAGTGGTGGTGATGCGCCCGACGGCGGACCACACACGTGAAGCTGAAGTTTTAGCGACGGACCCTGCTGTGGAACTGCTTCGCATCGATATCCCTCAGCAGCCAGCAGTGGTGCAACCGGGGCGGCAGAAGAGGCTACCGACCATGGCGACTCCCTGTGTACAGGAAGGACATCCGGAGACGGTTCCAGATGAAGAGAAACTCATTGCAAGCCAGCCGAGTAGTAAGGAACCCCCTTGCTCCCCAAAGGCTCCAATGGAGGTTGCCGTGGAAAAGGCCAGACTTATGGTGCCTGATCTGAGTGAGAGCCTGTGCGCTCCAACCCAAATGGTCCCAGGACTGGGATCCAACGCTCCCGAGTTTCAAGACAGTGAGTGGACTGCCCCAGAAGTGTCGGGAACAGGTCCCCAGACTGTCGCGGTGGGAACTGACAGCGTCCCCGAGGACATGTTGGCCACCATGAATCACCGCAGTGGTAAGGTATCAACCCTTTACCCCCTGCCAGGTGAAACAGAGACTTTGAGAAAAGAGACATTGTTCAATTCTCGCTTCCCAGTGGAAGCCTCGCAAGCTCTTAGGGAAAAGGACTGTGTTACGAGTAATGTAGTAAAAGTCGCCTCCCTTAAGCCAAAAAAGGAGCGCTTCATTCACCACGTAGTGGAGCGCGGAAAAGGTCCTGGCCTCCTGGTCTACCGCATCCATGCCGCGGATGACCGAGTAAAGGCCTGGTTAAAAGACATTGTAATCTTCCATCCACCAGGGGGAGGAATGAGTACGGAACCGGTGACTGTCACTCCAGAGTGTGCTCTTCAAGAGATTTTTCTAGGGGAGGCTCACGGACGCAAAGTGAGGTACCCCCACATGATCAGTTAGGGGCACCCCACAAATGGTATCAGCAAACAGCTGATACTCAGCTGGCCTCGGGTAGTATTGTGGGTGTTGTGTGGGATACCAAGTCATACCAAGCTCATGTGATATGTTGTATATTCTATGTACTGCATTTTTATTATATAATGTTTGTGCGTGGTTATGTCTGCTATCCAAGCGAGGACGTTGGAGTTTCACCAGGGGGAGGATGTAGCCAGGTCAACCCTCTCACCTTGGGACCCCCATCACCACCATGGCCAGGATCGATGGCGGGTGCTGCCGGAGGCAAGCGGCAGACCCGACAGCCATTCTGGAGGGTGGGGGCCGAGCAGGGAGCGCTCCGGTGCACTGGAGATCTTCGGCGGCTCCCGTGCAGGGCGCCGCCATGTTGCGCAAGTTTGCGCATGCGCGGTAAGCCCCCGGCGGCCCGACAGAGTCGCGCATGCATAGGGCTAGCTAGCAAGTCCAGGCAGCCTTTAGAAAGTCGCGTGAGAGTAGGGACAGGTAGGGAGATGTTGCGGCGGCCATTAGGGATTTGCGCAGGCGCAGGGAAGGCGCGCACGTGGCCCCAATGTAATTGCAGCCTCCACAGGACTACAACTCCCATGAGGCTTAGGGCCAAGCACACCAGGTGCCTCCGTGTGGCCAATGAGGGCCAAGGATCCCTAGAGGGAGCAAAAGGATACATTTCGCAGGCTTGGACCACTTTAGGCAGTCAGAGCCAGGAGCAGCCCAGGGAAGGAGGTAGGGTACAGGAGTCAGGGACTCACTGTACTAGGCCAGCACCCCCAGGGCCCGAGATAGCTTAGAGTACCTCATGAGAGTGAGTGTTGCCAGGGACTGCCCTAGGTTAGGGACCCTGTCACTCAGGTTTGTCAGTTGGAGTCAGGGAGATGTGAGGGAAGGAAGGGTGTGGGGAGCGAGTGCAGCTCCTGCACCCAGATAGGTACCCACACCCCAGGTAGGCCCCAACTCCCCACTAGGTTAGTGGGTAAGTGCTGAGGGAGGCCCAAGATAGGGACGCTGCCCTTACCGCGAGTTTGCTGTCTTGTCAGGATCACGGCTGGCAGTGCTGTGAGGCCTGACAAGAAGGCATAGTGTTAGCGTGCAGCTAAGTTACTGTACAAACCCAGTAGATTGCAACACGTTACTGCTAGTGCTGCGAGTGCTAGTGATTAGTTATTCAGGACTGCGAAGGTTAGTTGCAGGGATAGAGCAGAACCGGGAAGATTAAGGGGAAAGGAGTAGGTTATTAACCCCTTAGGTCCCAGATAGGTTCTCACCCCCCCCAGTTTGTAGTGCTACAGGGACAGGCCCTAGGTTAGGGATCCTGTCACAGTAGGGTAGATTAGATAGGGACACAGCGGACGCTGCGGGTTCCTGCTAAGAAGTTCGGACCCAAGTTGGGGTTCACAGAGACTATTTCCAGGGGGGATCGCCTCTGGCGGTCCTCGTGCAAGGAGTCCGGTTGAGGATCAGATGGAGTCATCCTACGACTGAACCTTTGCGAAGTGTTGCTGATCCGAGCACCAGAGTGCTCGGCAGGTACTATACGGTCATAAGTGCACCAACGGGCCCTTAGTGTAATAGTGACTGCGTAGTCACCCATTGCCTCTCTCTGCTAGAGTGCGGGACATTGGGTGGGATTCTTTGGACACTGGGTGGGATCACCTGGTGTTGGGGAAGCATCCTGCGTGACGCTGTAGTAAGTGTCCCCTCGAGAGAGAGACACCTGTCATGATATGTTGCATGGTATTGTGTTATATGCTGTTCCCAGTAAATGGTATTAGTTATTATATATATCACTGTGTGTGAGTATTGGATATTTGTATGTGTCCTGCGAGGAACCACTCCCCCTATGGTGGGAGCCATCGCAGGTGGAGGCGCTGTATCGAGTAAGTGGTTACCCCTAGTATATATTGCCCCAGGTTCCCCATGGTGGAAGCTCAGCCCTCCTGTGAGCCAACAGGTAACGCACCACACCCATGGTAACACCGTATGTTCCTTGCAGCCACACCAGATCTGCGATTGGGGGGGGGCGGGAATACCCGTTACAGTAGGATAACCAGTCCTCTGCAGAGAACCTCAAAAGTTAAAGAAAAATAAATGAGGGCGCAAAAAGTAAGGAGAACAAAACCTTTATAGTATAAAAATAAAAGCAACAGTAGTAACATGCATTGGGATACACAAATGTATAAAATCAGTGTTGCAGTAAAAGAATAATGACACAGGATAATTGTCTGTGATAGCTGAGATAGCTGCTGCTGGGACCATGTAACGAAGCCTCTTCACTGTGTCATGACCGTCCTTCATGTCGTCTGAGACTGCTGTGGTAGGGAGAGCCGACGTTACCACTGTCTTTAGCCCCGCATCGGAGCAGGTCTCTGTTTGCTGACAGAGCACGTGGAGTGTTCAGTCAGCAAAAGCAAGTATTCGCTGCCCAGGCTGTGTACTCCGACACTGCTCAGAGATCTCCTGTGAGCACACAAAGTTCTGTCAGCAAACAGAGCAGCTGCTGCAGAACTTGGATTTCTCTTCACTGAGAACAGGAAGCTGTCATGGCCAGACCAGCATCCCCTGATGTCACTTCCGGTAGCGCAAGACGCAGAGGGAACACCAGTCACCGCCAGCCCTACCAGGAGAAGGGACCCCCTGAGGTTACCATCCAGAGGGCCAGCGCTCCGATGCGGGGCTCAACACAGTGGTAAGATCGGCTCTCCTTACCACAGCGGTCTCAGATGACATCAAGGACAGTCAGGATACAGTGAAGAGGCTTCCTTATGTGGTCCCAGCAGCAGCAGCTATCTCAGCTATCACAGGCAATTACCCTTGGTCATTAATCTTTTACTGCAACACTGATTATATAAATTTGTGTAGCCCTAAGGCATGTTACTTCTGTTACTTTTATTTTGATACTATAAAGGTTGTGTTCTACTTACTTTTTCTTTCATTAGTAGTTTATCTGGCACTAAAAGAAAAATATATTTTTGTTGGCAATGTTTCGGACATAAAACAAAGCTAATTGCAATTACGTTGTTCATATTTTCTCCCTCTGTAAATCATTGTCTGTTAAGAAAAACTTGGCTTGAGCTGTGTACTTGAACTGAAATTTCACAATACATCTGATTTTATGATTACATTAAAAATGTTTTAATTCTAATGAAATGAAGCAAAGGGATAGAATCTGAATGCCGTGAGGGGCCAATTAGAAATGTAACACATAGAAAAAAATGTGTTTGAGAAAAGGCACAGGATATTATGGATTCAAATTATATGAACGGATAATGGAACTGTAAAATAAATCTCTGGTTACTAAAAAATAACTGGTAATAAAATGACATATCAAGTGTGATTACAACTCAACGAGTCTTGGTTAGATGACGGTAACATCTTCTAAAGCAGCATTTCCCAATTGGGGTTCCGTGGAACCCTGGTGTTCCGTTGAGCAGTCCCAGGGGTTCCGCTGATGGACGGGCCACCCGCACTGACTGTACCGGATTTCCCCCTCAAAAAAGCAGTCTGTCTGTAGCTGCAATTTCTCAGTCAGGCATTTGGTGGCGCTGTGCTGCACAGCTCATGCAGCACCTTGTCTGCATTGCTGCCTGCTGCGTGATAAGGTGAGTGTGTGAGTGTGTGTGTGTGTGTGAGAGTGTGTGTGTCATTGTGTAAGTGAGACATGGGCAGAGGGGGGGGGGGTGAAAGAAAGACATGGGGTGTGAGACATATTGGGGGGAGGGGGAGACACTGGGGGGAGGGGGAGACACGGGGGGAAGGTGAGAGACACTGGAGGGAAGGGAGAGTGATAGAGACACTGGGGGGAGAAAGTGGCACACTGGCTGGCGGAGGAGAGAGACACTGAGGTGATGGAGAGACTGGCTGGATGGAGATACACTGGGTGGGGGGAGTGAGAGACACACTGGGGGGAGGTGAGAGTGACACTGGAGGGAAGGGAGAGTGAGACACTGGGAGGAGGAAGTGGTACACTGGCTGGAGGAAGAGAGACACTGAGGTTATGGAGAGACACACTGGCTGGAGGGAGAGACACTGGGGGGAGGGAGTGGCACATTGGCTGGGGGGAGGTGAGAGAGACACTGGAGGGAAGGGAGAGTGAGAGAGACACTGGGGAGGGAGAGTGATAGAGACACCGGGGGGAGGAAGTGACACACTGGCTGGAGGGAGAGAGACACTGAGGTGATAGAGAGACACACTTGCTGGAGGGAGAGACACTGGGGGGAGGGAGTTGCACACTGGCTGGAGGGAGAGAGACTGGGGGGAGGAAGTGACACATTGGCTGGAGGGAGAGAGACAATGAGGTGATGGAGAAACACTGGCTGGAGGGAGAGACACTGGGGGGAGGGAGAGACACACTGGGGGGAGGGAGAGAGACACTGGGGGGAGGGAGTGGTGGGGGTATTTTAAAAAGGTATTTGGGCAGTGGGGGTCTTTTAAAAATGATCTTGAACCACAAAAATATTTATTTAAAATATATACATTTTTTCATGTGCTGCGCTAAAAATACTTAAGGGGTTCCATTCTGTTTTACAAAATATAAAAGGGTTCCACGACTAAATTTAATTGGGAAACATTGTTCTAAAGCATCCGGTGCTACGTTGTCAATTAACTCTAGTGCTGTGTGATAGAAGAATTACTTCTTGTATTGTAATTTGAGATGGGCAATTTTTTTGCCGAATTTGGATCAGCAGCAGATCGGACGGTTTCTTTGGTCCGTGGATTTCAAAGGATCAATTTCAAAAAGGGCAGTTCGTGTTTTTTGGATTTTTTTTATTATTACCATTGAACTCTGCGGATTCCGCAATCTATTGACAGACTGGTAGAGTCCAATCCATGGATTCAGCAATCTGTTGGCGGATTGTATCAAATGGCGGTATATTAATTAATACCGACCAAATCCGCTTCGCGGATTATACTTAGTGAAACAGATTTTGAGGAGGAAAATGCAAGGAAATCCGGGAAACAAATTTGGGTGGATTTGCCTATCTTTAATTGTAATGTCTGTTCTTCCGCTCTCTATCTGACATGCTTCATCATTCTCTCTCGGGTAGTGCAGTGTTCAGTGGATGACTTTATTATTTTCTAGAGAAGCTTATCCCAGACATCTTTATAGGAGCATGTTCTGTGATTCTGAAGCTAGACACATGTAACACAATTTTGTATGTTACTTGGGTGGTTGCTGAACATACTGCATGTTGGCTGTGTTCTTATGGCATTATTACAAATTCTATCTTATACTGTATAGTGCTTGTGCTGTTGGTAAAGAATATATTAGTTTATGAATAAAAGTTTAATAAAAAATCTACAAGTTGTTTAAAGTTAAATCCCACACAGCAAGTCAAAAAACATGCTTTGGTAAAAAAAAAAAAAAAAAAATAACATTTGGCTTCCTTAAACTACTCTAACTTTGACAAAAGCAAAGATTTGGTTGCTTTTACAGTGGCGACCAACTTTATTCTAACTCGGCTAGCCCCGCGAATTTAAGATTATCCCAGTTATGTGCGGTTTTGTGTCGTTTTCGCCCGGAATGTATTGCATTATTTTCGCGCCGTGATTTAAGCATTTTATTCCCGCTGTCTGCAATTCTGCAATGCCATGTAAAAACACATGGGGGCGTTTGCGATCTGTTGTCTTTGAAGTCTAATACCTTCGCGGTTCAACCTACACAGTCTGTGTGTGCGCGCGCATTAATAGTAAAATTGCATATTTAATTTATTGTACAGTACTGTACATGCTCGGACCCTGTTGGGGTGAAGTGAGGGGGTTCCTAACATCTGGGGGCAAAATGAATTTTATCTCTAGGTGCCCTAGAACAGAAGTTCCCACGCCAATTGACCTAGTTCCCACGCCAATTGCGCGCTCATTGCTCTTTTTTTACAATGTTGGCGATCTTGCGGCTTTGCGGTCAGGCAGTAAAAAAACAGTGCAGCAAGCCTCGACATTTGTTACACTGTCAAAGGAGCAAATGGAAACAATGTGAGGCAATTAAACATGTTCTTTTATTGGTGGAGTCAGTACAAAAACATTTATTTACAAACACTGTACAATGTTGAAACATTTAAAGTGCAAAGCAATTCTAACCATCAACATACAATAATACATACTGCAGCCTTGATTACATTCTTCTGGCAGATTGAAATCGGAGAAACATTTACAAAACATTTGTAAAACATGGAGATACATGACAAATGGACGTTTATGCTGTATGAATATTAATTTATAATACAGTTTATATGCAGTATATATATATATACAGGCGGTCCTCGTTTTATGACGCTTCGTTTTACGACGAACGGCTTATCCGACGCTTGTCAATGCATCCCTATGGCCCGTTTTACGACGCCCGAACGGCTTATCCGACGCTCTTACGACGCTTTAAAAAATTGCTACAAATGAACAACCAGACGGCTGCAGGCTAGGGAGATCATTCTGAACAGTCTGTGTGAAGGTTTGGTGGTGTATTTTAGGCCCTAAACCATGGCTGATCAAAGCAAAAAGCAAAGTGCTGTTACTCCAAAAAGGAATAGAAAATCTATAACTTTGGAGACCAAGCAAAACATCATAAAGCGCTCTGAGAAAGGAGAGACGAACACAGAAATTGGACGTTCCTTGGATATACCTCGCACAACTATTGTGACTATAATCAAAGACAAGGCAAGAATCCTGGAACAGATCAAGGGCTCAGCACCTATGCAAGGTACAACAATAAGGCAACGTGCTGGTCATATTGCTGAGGTGGAAAAACTCCTCATCATATGGCTGGAAGATCAATGCCAGCGTCATGTGCCCATTAGTTTAGCCTTAATTCAGGCCAAGGCTTTGAGTCTGTATGAAAACATTAAGCAACAGCATGGAGAAGGGGCCACTGAGGAAACGTTCACTGCAAGTAAGGGCTGGTTTATGCGGTTTAAAGAGAGGGCAAACTATGGACGCAATAACCCACTCACCTCTGCCGTGCCTCTCATGCTGAAACAGCGAAAGGCGGTTGCCGTTTCCACGCCAAGGGCAAAGCGACAGGCTAAGGCCAATAAAGAAAACCTTCTGCTGACCCCAAAGGTTAAGGGTTTTCTTAGACGTAAGCTTCATTATGTGAAGAATGTATACGGTGATGTACTCTCGACACAAAACGAATGGCAGCCAACCCATCGAATCCGCAGACCACTTCCTCCCATATGCTTCGACGACTCTGCTGTAGCTGTCCCGGAAATCTTCATCCCGTCTTCTCCACCCCCATCTTCTCCGGTTCCATCTGACGACGCTGCCACCTCTGAAATCCACTGGTCACTGTCTCCTTTGCGCTTAGACGACTCTGCTTTTCGCCCGGAAATCCAAAGGTCACTTTCTCCATCCCTCTTCGAGGACGCTGCCGCTTCTCCTCTACCGGGTATCCACAGGTCACCTCCTCCACTCTCCATCGATGCCGCTTCTGTCCATGGAACCCCCTTCTCATCCTCCATTGCACCCATTCCCCCGGATGTCCAGACGCCATGCACAAGAAGCGGTTAGACCGGATGCTGAATGGGATAAGTGGATCTCCCCGGGAATTCTATTGTGCTGGCAAAGATAGATCTGCTTCTGGAGACAATGCTAAATGTGGAGCAATGGATGCTACAAATGGAACAACGGATGGATCAACGGAAGGAGAAGATAGAGGCTGACATTGCGGGCATACATTATTTGCTCGGTGCTAATGCCCCTGTTTCCCCGACGCCGGAGCAGGGGGGTGACATGGATGTGATGAATGGGACCTTCGACCCCCTTCCATCACCAAGTGCACCCCCTCCACCAGAAGATGTAGTGTACATGTATGCCGTTGAGGAGGACATGACAACCCCATCAAGACCACGCCAGGAGACAACACGGCGACCACGACCGGAGGAAAGCTTCCTCCCAGACAACCTACCATCGCCCGTTGCCTCAAGCACACCCGTTCCCGAAAGACCTACACCCGTTCGCATCGAAACAGTGCCCGACATCACCCTGTGCGATCTGCCACCGGCGCTCATGGAGAAGTATAGGGTGAGGAGTGTGTACCCCACAAGTATGCCTTGATCATTTTTAAGCACCATGTTCCCTACACGTTGTACTGCGACTGGGCCTTCAAAGTGAACTACGAAGGAAATCGCGTTAAAAAGGCACTTCCTGTCAATTTAAGGAAAAACATTGTGGAAGAAATGCGACGCTTTTATGCAGTTACAGATCCTGTGCGTTAGAGACTGCATTAATGGCGTTTTGCGCCATGCAAGGAATCGGCCATGGATGGACAATGTGGAGGACTTTCAGTGAGACCATACTGTTGTGCTGAACTGTATTGTACTGTACATGTTTTGCCCTACAGTACCCGCTGTACTTAAACAAAGGAGATGTTGTTGTGTGTTTTTTTACACAGGACATGCACAACTCCAGTCCCTGAGGGCCGCAAACAGACACGGTTTTCAAGGTTGCCCTGAAAACCTGCCCGGTTTGCTGCCCTCTAGGACTGAACTGGTGCAGGTCTGACTGACATTGTTGCGCACCATCCCACTGTACTGTACTGTATACAGTACTGGGTTTCTTTAATAAAGGAGATGTTACTTAAAATGCTTCAACATTGTATTTGTAAATAAATGTTTTTGAACTGACTGCACCAATAAAAGAACATGTTGATTTGTCTTACTGTACTATGCATTGTTTCCATTTGCTCTTTTGATAGTACTGTATAACAAAATACAGAGTAACAAATGTCGAGGCTTGCTGCACTGTTTTTTTTACTGCCTGGTCGCGCAATTGGCGTGGGAACTAGGGCAATTGGCGTGGGAACTTCTGTTCTAGGGCACCTAGAGATAAAATTTTGCCCCAAGATGTTAGGAACCCCCTCACTTCACCCCAACAGAGTCCGAGCAGTAATGGCGGCGAGAAAGGGTCACGCCGGTGAGGAGGGTCCTACCATTGAGCGTAATGGCGGAGAAAGCTTTGAACCGGCTAAGTCAGAATGAGCAGAAACCTGGAACCCACAACTCCGGTTCTGTTAAACCTAGAGGGCTCAGATTCGGTCACCATGTAGTCCTAGTTGCGGCAGGATTGCATGGCAAATTGCGACCCTCTGGTGGCAACAGAACGGAGTCAGGGTAATGTTAAAGTTCAGGTTTCTGCCATTGACTTGCATGGCAGAAAAAAAGCCACTTTGGTAATGTGCTTTTAAACTGTCTTTTGGTATCTCCGGTTCCGGGGTCTTGGAAGGCTGATATTTTGCCACTATGGCAAGGGTCCTTCCGCATGAGGACCAGGCGAATTTCAACCCGCTCAGACCCACAGAACGGGTTATTTTAAATTATATTCGCTCTGTCCTGGGACCTCTTCTCTTTTCTCTGTACACACTATCTCTAGGTGACCTAATAACATCTTTTGGGTTTAAATATCACCTCTATGCTGACGACACACAAATATACTTTTCAACACCTGACCTTACACCTGCTATACAGACCAAAGTTTCTGAATGTCTCTCTGCTATATCATCCTGGATGGCCCTCCGTCGCCTTAAACTCAACATGGCTAAAACAGAGCTCCTCATACTTCCTCCCAAACCTGGCCCTACTACCTCCTTCCACATTACTGTTGGAACTACGATCATCCACCCAGTAGCCCAAGCACGCTGCCTAGGGGTCACACTCGACTCCTCTCTCACATTCGCCCCTCACATTCAAAACATTTCTAAAACTTGTCGCTTTTTCCTCCGCAATATAACAAAGATACGCCCTTTCCTCTGTTGCTCGACTGCTAAAACTCTGACTCAGGCCCTCATTCTCTCCCGTCTTGATTACTGTAACCTCCTGCTGTCCGGCCTTCCTGCCTCTCACCTGTCTCCCCTACAATCTATCCTAAATGCTGCTGCCAGAATCACTCTACTCTTTCCTAGATCTGTCTCAGCATCTCCCCTCCTGAAATCCATCTCCTGGCTTCCAATCAAAACCCACATCTCACACTCCATTCTTCTCCTCACTTTTAAAGCTTTACACTCTTCTGCCCCTCCTTACATCTCAGCCCTAATTTCTCGCTATGCACCATCCCGACTCTTGCGTTCTGCTCAAGGATGTCTTCTTTCTACCCCCTTTTTATCTAAAGCCCTCTCCCGCCTTAAACCTTTTTCACTGACTGCCCCACACCTCTGGAATGCCCTTCCCCTCAGTACCCGACTAGCACCCTCTCTATCCACCTTTAAGACCCACCTTAAGACACACTTGCTTAAAGAAGCATACGAATAGCACTGTGGATATTGAACACATGATACATAAAGCTTGGCCCCCTGCAGACGCACTTACCAGAACTCCCTCCTCCTGTCTCTGTACGTTCTCCCTACCTACCAATTAGATTGTAAGCTCCTCGGGGCAGGGACTTCTCTTCCTTAATGTTATGTTTGTCTAAAGCACTTATTCCCATGATCTGTTATTTATATTATCTGTTATTTATTCGATTACCACATGTATTACTACTGTGAAGCGCTATGTACATTAACGGCGCTATATAAATAAAGACATACAATACAATACAATACAATACAATTGGCGTGGGAACTACTTAGGGCCTCGGTCAAGTTCACGGCCGATTGGCATGGGAACTTCTGTTCTAGGGCACCTAGAAATAAAATTATTTTTGCCCATAGATGTTAGGCACTGTATACCACTGTACAGTATACTGTAGAAGACACATAATGAAACGATACTGTACATGTAGAATAAATGCATAGTTTTATTTTTTCGGGTTTATTACACAGTATACTGTACGGCCGGAAAACATCAGCATACAGTACAATATTATCCATCGAAATTCCCCAATTAGCCGTTTTCTTTTCTCAGGAAAAACAAAAAGAAAAGTTTTAATGTACAGTAATGGTAAGCCCCCTAAACAAGTACCCAGCCAGCCCCACCAAAATAATACGGCAACAATACAGTACTCACCATAGAATTTCCCATTCAGTTGGTGCCGGCGCCGGTCCACTGCCAGTCCAGCTTTCTTCATCATCCACGTCGATAGTTTGCAGCGGGACTAGTCCACCTGTAGTCAGCAGGTGAGGCTGGAAATCGCTTAGGTACATGCAAGCTTCATCAAAACTGCACGACTCAGGCTCAGGGTTGTCACTGACGGTGGGACTGTCTTTGGCAGCCGGTGCTGGTGCTGGTGCAGGTGCATTGCTTGGCAGCGACTGTCGCTTCTTAGTTGGTTTTAACACAACCCTTCGCCTTTTGTCGCCTCCATGATCATAGATACACACCAATACCCTCCAACAAATTGGGACTCAATAAGGTGAAAACAGGGATCGCTACATAACCTTTTCCTTACTGCACGCTTCCACGTATGAGGAGTTGGCGAAAATTTGTAAAAGTCATAGTTTTCGATAAAATACTGATAAATTTGAGCAACTGTTGCCATCTTATCATCTGTTGCATTAATCGTGGCCCATATCAAATACGCGTAACTTCTGTCGGGTGGGTCTCTGGAGAATACTGTAACTGAAACTGGTCTTTGTCTTTCTTTAATATGAAAAGCCTAAATTGATACATTTTTGCAACTCTTCCTTCAGTCTCAAGGCCAAGGCCAAGTTACAATAGCACACTGTGGTACAGTATCTTTTTTAAACGAAACACCTGCAAGCCGACACATTACTGATTCGGCGCATTACAATTCATGAATTTCTGCCATCTGGCGGACACGTGAAGCATTGCAGCCTATTAAAATCCGAACCATTATCAATAAACGCATCAGCCGGGCATGACCCGTGGCTGGGAACGCAAGGTGAACGCGGCATGCGCCAGGTGAACAGTGTGGCATTCCAGGAACCAGCCAGGGACAAACCGGTGATTTGTTAGAATAAAATCTGCCGCAGCAGTAATTACTGTAATTCGAAAATTAATAAAAGTCGCATTTCTCAGGGGGAATGGGGAAGTGTATGCCAATAAAGAATGTTCTTTATTATTAGCCCAACCTGCTCTTATCATGCAGTCCATAAAGATAAGTGGTGGGGGACGAGAGAGGTGCCAACACTTATAAGAACACCCTGTGGCATAACACACAGAAGGGATAAGCCTGACCAAATCAACCCCCTTCTAAGTCTCAGCTCACAATGTTTATAATCTATCTCGCCTCAATCACCCAGGTGTATCTCCATAAACATGTCCCTGCTATTAGTCCACTTTGGTCCTAGGAGGGATTGCCCATTTAAGGACACATCAAATTACCTTGACAGTGATTGTCTACACTCCTGATGCTTTAGTGCATTTTACATACTAGTACTGTATCTTTAAGAAGCCCTTATTGTAAAGAGACTTAGGCCCGGGCCATAGAGGTGTGGGGAGAGCGGAGGCGCGCTAACGCTGAGGCTCGCCTGCTTCAGTCAGTGCGATTGCACGGACTTGCAGGCGAGCCAGCGTGCGCGAAGGGAGCCGGGGGGAGGTGGTTGGAGGCGGGGCAGTGACGTCGCTGGGCCAATTGCCCGCGACGCACTGACGTCAATGTCACGGCGCCGACGTCACGGCGCCGTGACGTTGACGCTGCTGTGCTGTGATTGGAGGTTTTCAGCCGACAGTGCGCTGAAAAACAGCTTGGCGCTCAGCTGAAACCTCCAACTCGTCAGCATGCCTGCGGACGCTCGTGTGAGCCCCCTCTCAAGGCATCCTCATTGAGGATGCAGGGGCTCAGCGCGGAGCGTCCGCACGCCTCAGCACGGCCTGTCCGTCTATGGACTCGGCCTTACTCTGAATCTTTCACGAGCATCTGATTAGCAGTCTTCTTTGTACGAGTCTTGAAACAACAAGTTGAAAGATTCTATCAGGGAGACTTGGGGATGAAATCGCAGATCTTTAGTTGACAATTTTTAATCTAAGTTACATTTTATCAGTTAGAAAGTGAAAAATCATGTACTGTATGTTTCAGCTTCGGTGTTAGGAATTCGGTATACAAAATAAAGAGAATTGGCACTTACCGTTCAAATTATACCTTTGTCTACTTGTCTCCTGACTGCATTGTCTTCCCTTCACCAGAAAAGGAATGATTCTGTGAAAGGTGAACATTCCATTGTTTTTATGTAGTGGGTATTAATGACTCATTTGTCTTTTTGCTTCTCACTTGCAATCACATCTAATTGTTTCTTTGTTTCTAATAGAACAAGCACTCATTTGTACCACTTCTGTTGATGATGGAAATGCCTAAATTAGAGGAGACTAAAGCTGTGATTACGGTGGCTACATGATTGCTGCAGCACTTGCTTGCTGCAGTGTGCAGCTGTCTGCCCAGGGTTCTGTGAACATGCCCAGCAGACACATTCCAGCTACTGGTAGGCAGGACATTGATTTTACTTTCTCTTCCTCCGTTTTAGCTCAAATGCAAGATGGCGATGTCAACACAGCAGAAACTGCTATTACTACTAGTGATCGCAAACAGCCACTTTAAAACAACATATATGTGCAGGAAACAGACTAACGTGCACCCAATGAATGTAGAGAGAAAGAAAAAAATGTGAATTTGCAACATTATACCCTATTTTGCGCAAGTATAAATGTAATTTTTTTTTAAATACCTAAGAAAGTCCCCTGCTACTTTTAATTATATTTTGGCAAGAATCCATTTCAAAATGAGCCAAATTCAGAGCAATTTGTCTCTCACTATTCGTGCTGAAGAAAGGCTAATGTTAACATTGAGTTTGTTGAATTACTGTTGTACTATAATTGTGCTGTGTAATTAACAGTAAATGCATATTTTTTTTATATATTTTAATACTAGTGTAACGGTTTTTCTGGACCCACCCAATCTCATATTGGCCCCTATGGTCTAACTGGTCCCCATTACATGTGTGTATGTTGTGGTGCACCTGCTGGCGTACAGGACTCCTGAGTCTCCCCCTGGGTTGGTATGGGAATATCAGCAAGACAGGCATCTGAGGTAGTGTGCTTAGAGTCCTACCTATATCCAGTGCAGCGCCTCCACCTCATCAGGATCTCTGTGTCCGCAGGAAGATGTAACTGATGAGGACCTCCTCTGTGGTGCCTCGTCCTGTGCAAGAACTTCACTTCCACACAGCAAGGGTTTGGTGAACTTGGGCATCTTTATTGTCATCATAGCAGACTGCCCCTCGCAGCGGTCATACTCAGCCGCTCATTATATTACAGTTCTTCCCCTTTAGAAGTTTTTCCCTCCCAATGGAGTTTGGTCACCTCTCCCCGCAGGGAGATCACCACCTGTGTCAGGTCCCTGATCACAGTGCAGATACTATTGACTAGGTCTGACAGCCTTGCTTGCTGCAGACCTCCAGAACTGAATCATAACTATTGAATCATACAGCTTAACCAACTAACTTTGGGCAGTGCTGTGTCTTATATAACTTAGGAAATAGCCACACCTCTTATGTCACTAATAGTGGACACAGAACATGTTACCACTCCCCTTGTGTACATATGGCACCTCACCAGGGTGTGAGGGCAAACCTCCATGATTGATGCTGGCAATCCTGCATACTTACCAGGTTTACTGCCAGCATGAGAGAGAACTGTATACCATTTTTATACATGGCTACATTCTCCCCCTGGTGAACCCCAACAACCCGGCTGGTATCTAAATTTGCAGAACCTTCCTCCAGGCAGCACTGCAAAACATATAACAACAGTATAAATATAAAAATACATTATACAGTTATCTTTGTTTCCATCAAGATACATATCACCACAGTGCCTGCTGATCAGCAGACCGCACTGCTCCTAAGGAGAATCCCCATCTACTACCTAATAGTAGTGCCTAGGGTCAGGCTTCTGCACTTCCCTACCAGTGATGTCCTTAACAGTGACACTATATTCTCTGGGTAGCCCATTTTCTGGCCTATACTCTACCCGGTTCATATAGACGTTGCGCCCAATGCTCCATATCCTCATCAACTGATTAATCCTCTCCTCGGTTTTGTAACCAGTGTACCCACCAGATTTAGTCATTATATAATCTTCAATGGTCTCCCTCAGCCAGGCATTTCTTCCATCCTCGATTTCCTGCATCAAGGGCTCTGGTACATAAGGGTATTCCAACCCATGGGACTTTTTATACCTTGTTACAATGGCCCTCTCTGCCCTTCTGGTCCTGATCAACCTTTTGTTACCTGCTCTGCCTGGCAGTACCCATGACAATGGCTCATCTGGGTTTGCGGGGTCCCTGAATATGGCTGTCCCCTTGGGATCTATTACTCCAGAATGAATATCATGCCATCGCAGGCAAAGTTCTTCCAACCGCTCCTCCTCTGTGAACTCCCCTACTCCCCACCAATAGTCTACAATCCCTTCTCTCCTCAAAATAAATCGTGTGCGGTCCAGCCAGGCCTCATATCCCTCAAATTGGGGCACCCACCACCTGGTCTCTCTCTCCCTGCAGCTCTCTGTTACCGCCACTGGACCCTCACTGTCCTCTGGCTCTCCCCCAGAAGATATCCCTGATGTACCAGTGGATCTGGAATTCGACTCCAACCTCTTAGGCCTACTGTTGACACTCACTACATTAGAACATTCGCTATGACAGGAGGATACTTTCCTCGTATACCTTCCCCCTCCCGACCCATCATCAGATGTGAAAAAGTCACCCCAGTCCAGATTTTCCCCAGTCCGTTCTTCAGAAGTGGCTCGGGACTCCCCAGACAACCCTTGGCTAGACCGGGACCCAGATGAGGAAGTGACAGGGGCAGGGTTCTTAACTAGGGGTTGGGCATAGGGAAACGCCATCGGGCGACACAGGGCTACGACCTGCAGCTTGACGCTTCCTTGCCCAGTGCCATCGGACTGGCATTCCGGTTCTCCCGTCTCCTTGTTCCCAGGCTTCCGCAGGGCCTGCCAGCTCTTCCCGGACCCAGGCGACCTGGTGCAGCTTGTTGGTCGCAAGGACGCGGCCATCTTCCACCCGTCTCCGCTGTGTCCGCCGGATGTGACGTCGTCGATCTCGCGGGACTCACCACCGCAATCTTGGGTTGGGCTCCCCACTGGAACCTCTTCCTCCACAACGACATCTGCCACCGGAAGTGAAGGTCCTGCTCTCCGCTCCGCTCGGGCCTGGGCTAGGCCTTTCTCCGCCATTGCCACCACCGGCACCTGTGGAGGGTGAGTATGCCTCACCGCTCCTCCGGCTCGGGATCGGATCTTCTCCTCCGTCTGCTCCACCAGTCACCACGGCCGTGGGACTCCTCCTCTCCTGTTGCCTCCGCACAGGCGATCTCGGCACCTCCGGACTCCGCTCTGCTGCGACACAGGTAAGGCCTGCTTCGTTCACAGCACCGCTGTAGTGGTCCGCCGGTAGGCGCATCACCACTGTCGTCGGGGTCGCTTGTTCCTCGTCCGAGGAGCCGGACTCCGACTCGGGGAGTGGCACTCCCGCAGGGGACCGATGGCGAGGTTCCCGGTTCTCACCGCAGTTGTAGGCCCCTTTCTCTCCAAGCTTCATTGAGATAATCAGAAGCGATCCCCATTTTCCAGGATCGACAGGTTCAGTTTTGACCGAGGGCAATGCTTCAGCTGTCTGTTTAGCTGTGTCCGCTCCCGCCTCCATGGTCTGTCCTGGCACGAAGGACTGCACGGCCCATAAGTAGTGGATACCACATTGGGGGCACTTGGCCGTTGTGCTGGCCACACCACCCGGCAGCCGGCACTGCATGCCTAAGCACTTGATTATTTCCTTGCCACCCGCCGTGAGCACCAGGAAGCCTCCGGGTTCTGAGTAGGGGTGAGCGTAGATGTCCATCTCTTCCTCTGCTTTTCTGGCCATGCTGATTACAGGAGGCACCTTATGTAGTGGTTTTGCCTGTTTGCCAGCTCCTCGCAACTGAAGGGCAGGGGTCCGTTTAGTAACTCCTCCCTCCGCCAGCTCCACTCTCATTTGGCACATTTTGAAACCACTCCCCCTGGTAGATATCATGGGAGGGTCCCACAGATTTACTGGGTGCCCCAGCACTGGCTCTGAGCCCGTCACTGTCCATGCGGGCGCGGCCACAGCTTTCGCGCCATACCCCCCAGCAGGGTGGGGTCCTTTACTTGGCACCAATCCCGGCCAACTCCTTGCAACTTTTGCATTTGCAGTATTCTCTGCACTCGGCCCACGCGGTCTCCCAGGGAAGCGGGAGGCGCCATCTTGGTTCACTCTGCCATTCACTCTAGCAACTGAGGTAGACTTTTGGTTGTTGCTCACCATCTGGCAAGCAGATTCTCCATTTCCACCGCACATAACCACAATGTCCTCAACACTGTCCTCCAGGGTAGCACCCCCCGGTCCTAAGAAGGAACAAAACGGCGCGACCACCGCCTTAGCGCCATTCATGCTGGCAAAAGTTCCTTCTGTAGCCTTCTCTTCAGTAGCACGCACACAACGTGCGCTCCCTCCATCATCCGCGGTCCGCTATCTTGGATTCTCCGCACCGCTCGGATCTTCCCTTCATGCGGTCGCCATCTTTACTTTGTATTATTCATATCGCACATGGAGCTCCTCTCTGCGGGGGGGATGCAATAAAGAATGCCACGATGCACCACCTACGTGTACCTAATGTAAGTCTGACTCATGTTGCACCACCTCAGGCTAGCTCACTCTCTCAGTGTATGCTGTGTCCACCTTGTGATGGTCGAGAGGATTTGGCCCGGGATTAAAGGGATTACACCCCAATTGGCCACCCTCACCTGGGAAGCAAGGGGTTAACTGGACTGAAGTCCAGTAATGTGTTTTTACCTCGCTTCAATATCCAAATGCTTATTCCCCTGTAAAAAATGTATTGTTTCTGGGCCAGTGTCTGCATCACACACACTAGGATCCATCCGGGAGTACAAGGGTTAATAGTTCTTTAATGATTATTGCCCTTTGTGTAATTTTCCCGCCTTTTCAGGCACCATTTTGCAGGGTCCCATAGGCCGCCATTAGGGCTCAATGCATTCTAATGGCGAATCTTGCTGTTTTGGTCCTGTTTCCTGTGAAGACCAGCAGGTGGCGTCCGAGAGGAGGAGCGGCGGTTTCCCATTGTAAGTCAATGGGCCCATTGACTTCAATGGAGGTTCCTCGACGGCCCTTTCCAGGAACGAGTTGGCTGCCGTCCAAACCGCAAAACCACAAAGCGGATACAATTTCTAAAAGAGAGCTTTGATCACTTAGCAGTCAAGTTCAACGTTAAGTGGCGTGGGAATAAACAGTTCTAGAGCACCTAGAAATAAAATTCTTTTTGCCCCTAGTTCCTAGGCCTCCCCCCACTCGACCACAACCGGGTCCCCGAATCCTGGACCCCCGATAAGGGTCGAACCGAGAAGAGTGGGTCACACCATAGGCTCCAATGGCGGCGGCAGAAACAGCTCAAGAAAACGTCTAAGTGTGAAAAGCTGAAAAGTAAGAATCCATATCTCCGGTTCCGGAGGGTCCAGAGGGCCAGGGTTTGGGGTACCTGTAGTCACTGCTCCGGCATCGCTGCAGAACCATCCTTGACCCTCTTGGACCAACCCGACGGAGTATGGACCCCCTTGAAAGTTCGGGACTTTTCCCATAGACTTCAATGGCGGCCAATCTCCATTGACCGGCTGTGGCGGAAAAACCCCATTGACTTCAACGGCGGCGTGGCCCCGTTGAAAGTCTATGGCGGCGGATTCCCATAGCCGCCAGCGGCGGCAGTTTGCCATTGAAAGTCTATGGCGGCGAAGCCCGTTGTTTTCAATGGGGATTTAGTGAAAAACTGTGATTTAATTTACAGCAGAATTTTTGTATTAAAATGAAAAACGGTTTAAAGTGTATTTGTGTAACTCCGGTTCTGAAGGGTGTAGCAAGTCTCAAATTGGACCATAGGGTGTGCCAGTTCCAGCATTGAGAACTGGGAAGTTTGGACCCGCTGGACCCAACGGAACCGGATATTTTAATATGTTTATCTTTAATACTGTGTCCCAAGGTATGGACAAGAACCAGAGGAAATTCCCTTGACCATAAGGCAGCAGATGGTCAGGGAAAGAGTCCCAATGTCTACAATTAAGTGCTGTTCAAAGGAGTTTATCACCTACACTGTTTACAGGAGGGCGGAGATGACTCAATCCAGAGCAGTTTATAAGTGTTCCATTTAACACCTCACAACAAAGGGTTTCCTGCCAGAAATTCCATTTAGTAGACTGGCTGGCATTCCTGATGCAAATGTGGGGCTGCAGAAATGAGACCCCAGAGTCCAACTGAGCATGTCCCAACTAGCAGGGGGGCATGTATCAAAATGTGTTCCCACGTTAGAGAGTGGCTACAGGTAATTACTGACCAATCACCTGTACTTAATGTTAAGAATATGGTTACAAAAGGTATATAATCTGTGTTCAACCCTTTATCCTGTGTTCTTCTATACCATCTTGATTGCTGAGAGAAATGCTATGCAATGTCTGCATGCAAGGTCTTTTCATGGCTTTTCGTGTCTTGGGATGATGAAGATTGCTGTATGAACTGCCAGTCCAGATGTGACTGTTTCATCATTTCCATCTTTAAAGTAAGTGTCCATATTTTGCCTGTTATTTGTATATTTTGTGTGTTCACCTTTATCAAGGAATAAATTATATTTTATCATATCTAAGTCTCGTACCAGTTCAACCCAGTTATATATATATATTTATTTTTGTGTATTATTAATAGCCTGTCACAAAGCTCCCGTCACACACCTCCCTCCAGTCTGTGCTCTGTGGTAAGTTTCCTGGCTCCTGGCTAGAGTACTCTGGCTTCTCCCATGCAGTACTAGGGCGTCTACCTACTGTTGGCCAGCCTAGCACAGACCTCTCCAGAATTCCTGACCACATTAACAGGCTATTCCTTTAGGCATCCTACAAACTAGCTGCCTCAAGGTGACTAGAACAGCTATAGCCCTGTCTCCAGACCAACTTAACCTCACTCAGGATCCTAGGCTGTCCCTTGCGAGCTGACAAATCCATCAGGCCCCTGACTACCCCTAGGCTCCATCTCCATCCACAGCACTGACTGGCAGCATACACTATCCCTGTTTCCTAGTGTGCCTAGCAAAAGCCTGTCCTGTTGATAGGTATCTAAGCAGCGCCTCCATTTATGTAACGGTTTTTCTGGACCCACCCAATCTCATATAGGCCCCTATGGTCTAACTGGTCCCCATTACATGCATGTATGTTGTGGTGCACCTGCTGGCGTACAGGACTCCTGAGTCTCCCCCTGGGTTGGTATGAGGATATCAGCAAGACAGGCATCTTAGGTAGTGTGCTTAGAGTCCTACCTATATCCAGTGCAGCACCTTAACCTCATCAGGATCTCTGCGTCCGCAGGAAGATGTAACTGATGAGGACCTCCTCTGTGGTGCCTCCTCCTGTGCAAGAACTTCGTTTCCACACACCAAGGGTTTGGTGAACTTGGGCATCTTTATTGTCATCATAGAAGACTGCCCCTCGCAGTGGTCATACTCAGCCGCTCATTATATTACAGTTTTTCCCCTTTAGAAGTTCTTCCCTCCCAATGGAGTTGGGTCACCTCTACCCGCAGGGAGATCACCACCTGTGTCAGATCCCTGATCACAGTGCAGATACTATTGACTAGGTCTGACAGCCTTGCTTGCTGCAGACTTCCAGAACTGAAACATAACTATTGACCCATACAGCTTAACCAACTAACTTTGGGCAGTGCTGTGTCTTATATAACTTACGAAATAGCCACACCTCTTATGGCACTAATAGTGGACACAGAGCATGTTACCAATCCTCTTGTGTACATATGACACCTCACCAGGGTGTGAGGGCAAACCGCCATGATTGATGCTGGCAATCCTGCATACTTACCAGGTTTACTGCCAGCATGAGAGAGAACTATATACCATTTTTATACATGGCTACATTAGCTAATATACTAATATACTTAGTATATTTTTTTATGTAGGTTTATATATATTTTTGTGTATATATTTTATTTAGTTGTAGTTAATATCACTGTCTCCCCACTTTTCTTCCCCATCTCCCCTCCATCCACCTATCCCCCTTTCCCCCACTCACCTCTCTTTCCTCCTCTCTCTCTCCCCCTCCCCCTCACCTCTCTCTCTCCCCCTCACCTCTCTCTCCCCTCCTCTCTCTCTCTTCCCCCCCTCACCTCTCTCTCTCTCTTCCCCCCTCACCTCTCTCTCTCTCTTCTCCCCTCACCTCTCTCTCTCTTCTCCCCCCCCTCTCTCTCCTCTTCTCCCCCCATCTCTCTCTCTTCTCTCCCCGCCCCCTCATCAAGAGCATACTAGAAAAAAAGGGGCATGTTGATGGGCGATCCTGCGTGCTGGAACCGGCATCCCCTGAGTGCCCAGGCCTTAATTTCTTTAATTCACGTCGGAAAGAATCCCTCAACTTTTTCCATTTGGACATGGCAAAGTCACCTAACAATAAAAATAATTGGGAACCGTGACGGAACGTACTAATTACAAGAGGATTTTTTTTTTAAAGTATTCGCTGCTATGAATTAAACAACTTTTTTAGAAAAATATATAATATTCTTCGATCAAAGAAGGATGCAATTTAAATACCTGAATTTTTTTCAGCACATATTTAACAAATTGAAACAATACTATTTAAAACATAAAACTACTTGCCCACACAATATAGCATCGAGTGTGATATGCTGTGCAAAGAGTACATTAATTATAAAATGCATTTTAATAAGACAATTGTTGATATAATTAAGATTAAGTATTCAAAATAAAGTAATCATTACAGATTAAATATACTAACTTGTGATCGAAAAAATAACCCTGTAAGAGATGTGTGCAGAGGTATATTTAATGGAAACCGATTAGGGTGAAATTAAATCCCAGCTTTATAGCGCCTGTTCCTTTAACATGGCAAAACATTCAATATAAAAAAAATAATGGCCTACTCCGCTTTGGAGAATATGTAAACCTTTACTCCAGTCCTCTCTAACTGGGTGGCTAGCTAAGCTAGTTATCACCACACACACACACACACACACACACACACACACACACACACACACACACACACACACACACACACACACACACACACACACACACACACACACACACACACACACACACACACATATACACACACACAAACAACAGTCCAACAAAAAAAGTCTCTTATCTGTTTCTGTTGTTGTAGCTGTAGGGGAAGGCCTCTCTGCTGTCCAGGGTCAGCACCCGTGTGTGCTATGGAAATGTCCATATCCAGGTATAGAGGTCTTGTCCCCTTGTTTTGCTGCCAGCATACAGTCCTTCTGTGTGCATCAAGACATCATCTTTTCTTAAGGTCAGCTCAGTTGTAGGCTAAGGAAAATCTCTGCAGTCTTCCTTTTCCTTATGTCAGCCCAAATACGAGCTAAGGAATCTCTCTCCTGTGTCACATGAGGCTTTTTACAGAGCTCTCATTAGTCCAGTGGAGACTAGTTAATTGAGTGGCTGCTTTATTTAAACAGGGATAAGTCCCTGTTACAATCCCCAATTGCATGCCTCAATTTATCATGTATATAAATCGGTCATGATAAGCCCGACTGTGTTCCACAAAACATCTCGCTGGAATATCTCTGAAATTAACTGCTCAACAGCGGAATAATCCATTTTACTTTGTAAATACAGTATACAATAATTCTTTTTTTTTTTTTTTTTATAAAAAAAATGAACTTTTTTATAAAATAAAAACTAAATATATACTGTTTGTACAAAGATTCAATTTATACGTATAAAAGTGACAAGTTTTATATGCATATATCAATTTACAAAAACAAGAGACGATAATTATGATGCTAAACCAAAGTTTATTTCAATGAGATGTGACACTGAGGTACTCATGTGAAAATTTATTTTGACTACAACTGTATTTGATTGGCCGCAAAATAACACGTGATGCGGCAGCCGCCAGAAAAATCAAATTTTTTGATCAACGCACAACTTTCCTGCCAGAGAAACAAAAAAACACAACAAAAAACTGAAGAATGGTTGTCAGCCGTGTGCACGCGACGCCGGCACCACAATCCCTGCCCAAGGGGCCTATTCAGATAGCTGTGATGTTATTACTGCAACATCGAACATGTTGGCACGTTCCTACTTAAAAATATGCATTTCTGAAAAAAGGTAATCACTTAAGCAAACTGCATTTGTTTTACAGTTTGTTAAAAAAAAAAAAAAAGGACATACCGCACTAGTTTGTATTTGTTTAACAAGTGAAATGCCCAGAACATATGATTTTGCTCCAACAGTCGGACGGTGCATCTCCCTGCACAGCTGTTACAGACAATAACGCAGTTTTAATTTAAATAACATAGTATAGCCCTGGTAGGTTTGGGCTATTATTCTGTCCTCCTTCTGTGCAATAATCCCTGGTAAGGGCAGGTTTACCAGGAGTTAAGATGGGTTCTTCCCACTCACTGCAGATCAGTGAGGCAGAGAAACCAGTGCAGTCAGGCCTGTGTCCAATAAGGGACAGGGGCGGGCTCTTGTTGTATCTGTCTTAATGATCTGCATTTCCTGTATTGAGTCAGTTGCTCCTACCCTGAGAGGAGCTGAGTCTTACCTAACCGAGCTGTCAGGGACCTGGCAGACTTGAGGCCCTCCCCCTGGGAGAGGCTGGTAGACTGTTCCCACTACTCTGATAGGGGGTAGTGGAAGAGCTAGGCCTGCTTCCAGGGCCCTGACTGGGAGTGAAAGGCCAGGGTCATTCTGAGAAGTACTGCTGTGTTACTGTGTTCCTGTACTGCTGTGTATGCTGTTCCAGTGAATGCTGTTGGTGCAATAAAGTGTTCCTGATTTATAAAGAAGCGGTTGTGAGACTGGAATCTCTCATCCCTGAGTGGGACGTTCTATTCCAGGGATTCCACCCCATATCCTGGGGCCTGCAATAGATGGAGGCACTGTCACCGTGAGTACGTACTGGGTATGTCCCCAGAAGCCTGTCCTGACCTTCCCCATAATACCATCAAGCGGGAGACTCAGGAGTCCTGTAAGCCAGCAGGTGCGCCACACTATTATGCCTTGTAACCAGAGTAGCATTTCCCCTAGGAGACCCTATTTGCGATTGGGTGGGGGAATACCCGTTACAATAGTATTAAAGCAGTGGGTCTCCGGACCTGAACCGCATTAATTTCAGGTCTTCGGACCCCCTACTACCCGAGGTACATGCCTTCGTATCGGGTGTCAGTATCGCCTACAAATTCAAATGTCCCGCATCACGGCCCACGTGACCGGGGCATATAAACTTGCAGGAGATACCGACACCCCATAATGGGACCTATACCTCAGGAACAGGGGTTCCCTGGACCTGAAAGTAATGCGGGTCACCAACAAAGACCTCCAGCTTCAATTATATGTAGTAAAAATAAATTATACTTCGTCTGATGCAAATTGTGAATCCGATCTCGCACCATTTAGGTTATAATAAAAAAAGCGGGTATTTAACCCACGATTTGCATTTCGGAGTTACCTGAACAGCAGTTTCTGGCAAAAAATGCAAGTTTCTGAATTGTTAGACCAACCGCACGGCTTGTCCTAGTAAGAGTGATAGCGCTTGTAAAAAAGCCATTTTCAAGCGATTTTGATGTTATTACAGTTTTCAGAATAGCTACACATAAAAAGAAATTGCTTGTAAAATGTCCTTTGCAAGAGTTAAGTCACTTATTAAAGCTACCGGAATAGGCCCCTAAGGGTTTTTGTCATTAAACTGCGATAGTGCCAATAAGAACCTGGTCAATAAACTCATCTTCAGCATCTGAGAATAATTTCAGAGCTCTTCCCAACCACAAGACACAACTCTGCTTTAACACTCCCAATACACAATAAAAAAAAAATACAGCGTAATCCATTGTTTTGGAAAGGCATTGTGGAATTTAGCAGGGATTGATATAGGGTCTTGTAAAGGGTATTTTTTGCTTCATCACATGTAATTATTTTAAATAAATGGTGTTTAAAGTAAATAGTTGAAAAAGTATTTCAATATCAGGTGTTTGCCCTAATACAAGTAACTCAGATCTACTCACGCATGTGAAAGTACTGAAAACTATTTTGAGATAATAGCATACAGGTCTATACAGTATTCTATATACTGTACATATGTAGCAAATTTCATTGTTCTCTCTGGTGGTACACGATAAGATACAGTATAGTATGTTGTGATATTCTGAACCTTCACTGCCTATGATTCCTAAAATATACCCGATTAAGGACCTCAAGAGGTTCGAAAGCTTATAACATATCAACTGCTTGTTGGTCCAAAAAATGGTATCATACCACCTACACCGTGTTCGTCCTTTTTTACTACATTGACTCCTACGGCAGTTCTGTGGAACATTCAGAGTTATAATTTCGATATATATTGGGTTATCACTAAGAATAATGAGGCTTACTACATCTGTATAATATCAAGCAAAGAAGAGGGAGATAGCAAAGATCTCCCTGAGTTCCCTATTTACTGCACTCAGTATAATTTCACAAAATAATGGGGCTCAATAGTCCGAGACATAATATGTCAGGCAGTCATTGGGTACAAACTCCACATATTAACTACTCCCATCATCAGGCCTGGGTCATAGTAAACACTTTTGTGCTGCTGCTCGCTGTTGCTTGCTGCCGCTCGCTCTACCAGGAGCTTTTTGCTGTCCTGGCAGAGGAGACAGCAAGCGCGCTTGGGAGGCGGGTATCACTGTGTGTGTGTGTGTCACTTGGTTGCTGTCAGTGTGTGTGTGTGTGTGTGTGTCACTTTGAAGTGGTCTGTGTGTTTGTGTGTCACTGGGGAACCTCTGTGTGTGTGTATATGTGTGTGTGTGTGTGTGTGTATATTATATAATATTTTAAAAATGGAAAAAAAAGACATGTTGTGAGAATAAATTATTTATTAACATTATGCAACTTTGATAAATATATTCACACACACACAGACACACACACACACACACACACACACACACACACACACACACACACACACACACACACACAGACACAAACAGACACACACAGACACACACACCATGGGCTCGTGGCAGGCTCGCGGCTCACGGGTGTCAGAGGAGGGGGAGAGCGGATCACGGGAGTCAGAGGAGGGGGAGAGCGGCTCGCGGGTGGGAGAGGGGAAGAGAGAAGCTCGCGGGCGGGAGAGGAGGGGGCAAGCTGCCGCGGGCCACACTATGAGTGCAGGCGGGCTGCATGCGGCCCGCGGGCCATGTGTTGTGCAGGCCTGATCTAGATGGACAAAAATATAGCATATACTATATGGCTATCATATACCTGAGGGGTTGGGTAAAGATATTCAGCCACTGATCTCAATGGTATAGCGTTACTGCAGTCACGCTATTGCTTAAAATGTAACCAAATAGGCCATGTGGTTACTATGTTAAAAAGTAGCAGAAAAACATAAGTAAACCACTATACTTCATAAAGCAGCCCCCAGTAGGTCAAAATGCTACAGTACATATGAGAACAGGCTCTTGTAGTGGAGCCTCTACAAAGCACTACCATATAGAGTGTAAACATATCCAACTAATGTCTATTATGTAGCAAATACCCAGACTGCACCATAGATCTAACAATGTGTATGGATATTTAGCCCTCAGAAGGTTAGTATATTGTTAAAATGTAACGTCATACAACCGGTATCCACCAGGACCAGGACGCTTCATCACACTTCCTCCAAGGACATCAACACGATGACAGCACAACAAACGCACGTTTCGCGCTCCGGGTTCGCACTTTCTCACAGTAGGAGGTGTTTCTGTGTGTCGTAAGCTGTCCTTTAAACCTCCAAAGTGGGCGCCGCTACTGAATTTCGCCCAATGATCAAGCCATAAACTGCCTAAAGGTGCTCCGTGCACCCAAGTCATACACGTTGTGACATAGTCCAAAGATGTTAGGCAGCTTTCTGCCCCATTTTAGGTCAGAAAGTGCAGGAATAGTTAAAAATGATCCATTCCACAGCTGCACATTAACTCAGGCTGCTGGATGGAAAATCCAGACCACAGATTACAATGGGTCTAGTTCTCCCTCACCTGCTCTTCTAATCACATGCACAGGTATTTAGAGCAGAGAGGTTTGCATTTCAGTCTCTCTCCTTAGAGCCTGGGGGCTGGGGGTGTCGCTGCTCCCCTGCATCCAGTTTCGGGGTGGATGGCCCCTCCAAGTATCACAGTACCAGAGGATTTGCCTGGACACTTGGGACCGAGTTCCCACCACGAACAGATAAGACAAACAAATATGTATTGCTGTTTCTAAAAGACTATGCTGTATCTAGTGACCCTAAATGAGAGGGCATTGTTTTAAGCTGGGGAACCAGGTTTGTTGGCCCAGCAGCAGTTAGAGGCTGATTATGATGTGTAGTTAGATCCCTGAAAGGGATAGGATTTTGTTTATATAATTTGGTTTCTTGTTACTTGAAATAACAGTGTGGGAAATACTATGACACTGATATAAGTGAACATGTTAAAGCTGCAGTCCCTTATTTGGATGAAAATAAAGCAGGCAGAAGCATGAGTTAAGCAGCGTAATACTTTGCATGATCCTTTTTTTTGTGTAAGTAACCCTAGAAGACTGTGTCGGGAAGAACCCAGACAGACTTCAGCGCTACAAAAGAGGGGCGTTTGTCACAACGTGTAATGTGAACTAGGGAATATGAGAATTATCCCTATGGTATCCAATTATATCATAAGATAGAACCAAAATAATAGTAACTATAAGTTATTCCAAAGATGAATGTTTATATAGTGTATTGAGATCCTCCAACAAGTACTGCCTGTAAATTAAATACATAATGCCATAGCATCTATTGTCAAGCTGGTGGATGGAGATGGGAATACAGAATATATACTCATTCAAACTGAATGGGACTGCCAGGGAAACCCGCTGTGTTAATCCGATGGGCCATTATTCTGTTTGCAGAAATGTCACAGAAATGTTGCAGCATTACTCGGAGATTGCCCCAGATTTTCAAATGCAAGTTTTCTGATACTCGTTGCTGCATCTGTATGTGTGCGTCTCTGTCTAAATGGGGGTATAAGCAGTAAACAATCTCTCTCGTGAAGTCAAAATGTTAGATATATAGAACATAACTGCAGCAGACTTGTAGGTGGTATTGTGCCTTGTAGGTATGTGCTAACCTGATCTGCCCGCCCCGCAGTTCAAAACGGACATCTAAGTTTAAACTGTATCCATGGATCCCCTCCAAACAGCTGGTATGACCAGAGTATATAATGTCTGCTGCAGATGTTTAAATAAAAGTCTACAGAAATGGAGAGAAAATAAACCCCTCATTCAAACCCAGGGGACAGAGTTTTTAATGTGTAAATCCATTGACACTCCCGCTGGAGTAACTTCTTATCCCAATCTCCATTTCTTGGGCCCCATGGTATGTGCTCGATGCCAATAAAGATTAATGTATCACTGCCTCCCTTGTGTTCTTCAATTACATGTTGTACCACTGGTATATAAGAGGTATTCCGAATTGTTCCTAGATGTTCATTTATTCTTATTTTGAACTGCCTATGGGTCTTACCGACATATAATTTTCCACAACCGCATACAATCAAATATATTACGCCTGTGGTAGTACAGTTGATAAAATCTTTGACGGTAAATTTTTGCTGTTGAGTGGAATCCGAAAACTCTTTCCTTATTGGCACATGTTTACAGGCTTTACACCTGGCACACGAATAGGAGCCAGTTAATCTCTGTCCTAACCAAGTTCTTTTAGGCTTGACTGAATAGTGACTTTGCACCAAAATATCCTTTAGATTTCGACTCTGCCTACTTGTTAGGTTCGGAGACTGTTTTAGGACATTACGTAGATCCTGATTGATCATTCATCAGGATATGTCAGTGCTTGTTAAAAATCCAATATATAGTGCCCCATTGGTCATTAAATGTACCTATGAATCTTATGTTCTGATTATCCAAACAGGGTTCAATCGGAGTACCAGTCGCAAGTAGTGTAGTCCTCGTAATTGTGGCCACTCTCCTATAAGATATAGAAAAAATGTAATTGGGCGCTGTATGTTGACTAAAAAATGGTGTAAAAAGTGCAAATGATACAGATAAGTATACAAATAAAGTGAAATAATATATAATGAAAGTGAATAGGTCATCAATCATAACACAATAATATCAACACAAATGGTGAAAAAAATTGAATATATGTATAAATGCCACCACCACCAATAATGTACTGTGAATAAAGTGTTTAATAATTGAAAAGCAGCTCCAAAACCCACTTGAAACCATTCACCGGTCTCTGTTGTACTTGATGGTTTTCCAGGTGGGGCGAGCGCAGAGTTTTCACAGGTGAAGCATGGAAAAGATAAAAAATAAATAAAAAAAACACACAATAGTTCAACCAATAGTATCTTGTGTTTTGAAAGGAGTAGATATGTGTCAGTTTCACTCACAAATTTGAGAATGGTTGAGGGCGTATCAGAGATCCAATCTCTCTCTGATGGGAGCTGTGTGGAAACTTGATCTTGCATCAATGCTCACAGATAACACAGGATACTCCCAGACATAAATAGAAAATAATTGAGAACATTCTCATAGAGTAGTATGCTTGCAAAACTTGTGTAAGGGTGTGTTTAATACCTCATGTGCATGCAGGGTGTGCCCGGAGGGAGTAGTGCAGGTTCCGCGGCGGCCCGACAGTATAGGGCACCGCCATGTTATTGCGAAACCTTACAGAGGGCACTGACAGAGCGGAGAGGTCGCGCATGCGCAGTGTAAGCGCGCGAACGACGGACCAATAAGGGAAAGGCTCAGTTGGCAAACTACAACTCCCATGAGCTCTGGGACAGTCATCTGATGTCAGGAGCCAATCAGAAGGCTAGGATTACGGGAGGAGGAAAGGGAAGCGTGGGGGAGAGACCATGCTAGGCAGAGGGGATCCGGAAGGTAAAGGAGGAGGTGTGTGAGTGCAGGGGGTCCGTGACCCGCCTGCATAGAATAGCTTTACCCCGCAAGCCCTTAGGAGAATCCCTGAGTCACAGTAGGCTGCTGTGCTGCAGGGACGCCCATAGTGGTACAGATCGTTCACCTTACTGTGTAGGCAGTTAGGGACCCATGTGCGGAGTAAGGTGATTGCGAGCTGTTTGGGACCAGACAGCTGAACATTGCGACACCGGAGGCAGGCTGGGATTCGTCTGACCCTTTTCGAAGTTGTTACAGGTCACCGCCGTGACCGGAAGGTATTTACAGCAAGTGCACCAACACCGGTCAACAGGCGCTGATCCTGCCTTAGGCGTAACTCTTTGGGGACACTAGTGAAGTGGCCAAAGGCCTAAGTACACGGAGCAATCTTTTCTATTAGTACAAGAACGCGGTGTGTGGGGCACGCGGTGAAGGGACAGAGACATACTCATTAGGAGCGTGGCTGAGCCACTACTGTTATAAGGACAATACTCCGTAGGAGCGTGGCGGAGCCACTACAGTTATAAAAGACATTACCAGTTAGCGGTGTTAGTGTATAAGTATAAGCGTATAGTATAAGTATTATGTGTTGATGCCAATATAAAGTATAAGGTTACTATTGCATACAGTAAAACTGGTTGCACGCATATGTGTTGTTATGTTTCTTGCCCAGGGGAATCTTACGTAACGGGTATCCTGGGTAAGTGGAGGCGCTGCGCTAATAAGTGTTACCCCAGGCTCCCAGCTAGCGGAGATTCAGATCTCCTGGAGCCACAGGTGTGTGCAGTACCCATAGTCTCTTTAGTGTGTCAGAAAAAGGGCTACACTTGTATTGCACAGAAAAGTATATAGGGAATACACTCACATTTGACAAATATTGTACACACCATGTACAGGGTCTTGTCTTTCAACCTCGTCCCTCAGTGGTGTGGCGTCTGCTACCTCCGTGCGGTCCCGCACGAACTCGGAAGTGACGTCTGATGCCCCTCAACATCCAAACCTACAAGTAGTGTACCAGGGTTTCGTATCACAAAGATATGATGGTAAAGCACTCACGAACGGACGTATTATTTGATCAACATAGACACTGGCATTAGATGTGAGGTTTCCAATGATAAATAATCATGCATTATGTACAGTACATGACTGTATTTCAGAAACCACGCTACATACTAGCAAAAGCTTTTTGTTAAAGGTAAAACAGCGCCTTGTTGTTAGACTGTGGCCATACATTATGTAACCGCAGATTTGGGCTACATCTGTATACAGATGTAGCCATACTCATTGTCCCTCAGTTACGGCTGAATAAGCAAAAAGCTATGACAGGAGAAAGTGCCAGCAGCAACATTACTACGGGTGGGGGGAGGGGGTTGTATATGCTTCCGAATCATACCCTGACAGCGTTAATCCTCCGGCGCTCGTATGACCAAAATCACATTTCTGCAGCTTTCCCCAGTGCCCAAAAAATGGTATTTGCTCCAGGGTGGGTGGTTAGGCCTACCGAGAAGGTAGCAAAAGAGTTAAGCCTATCATTACCTTAGCGTTTACTACCAATAAGGTAATGAAGGGGTTAACCGCTCCCACTACCCATCGAGGCAACTACCCCCTTCATACACCCCTAATAAACATTAGAATACAATACAACAACCAATACTATCCAATACACCCATTGATTGCCAGTGTGTTTACCTATACCATCAATAGGAGCACAGATACCCCCAATGGCAATGAATGTGTACCCTACTACCCACCCCCTCTAACCCCAACATTTCCCCACCCTCCAACACATACAGTAATGAGTAAAATCCCTATAATTGAGATCTGGATAATAGCACTTTTGCCCATTCAAAATAAAACATTACCCAGCGAGCAAATAGTAAATTAAAGTTGTACTTACCTCTGCCAGGATGAAGGTCACCCTTTGTCCTCATCTTTGTCCTCGTCATCTTCCATGGGCAGTAGCATTAAAATTAAAAACTTAGTACTGGCCACTAACACCTTAATTACATTAGCGATTATTACCCGCTATAGTAATTAAGGAGTTAACCCAACCCACTACCCACCTTGGAGACCTAAATACTGTCCCCAGAGAAACTACTGTATCCCCATCCCCTCTACCCATTATTTGTCACTGGTAAACCATGCCACAATATGGGCATGGATTGCCACAATGGCAATGAATAGGCAACCCAAAAATGTAAAACAACCACAAAATAAAATACATTACAATTCAACAAACATTTGTCAAAAATTCGTTGATTTTTAATAACACCAAGGGGCATAGATAAACACATTGCCAGTCAATGGCCATCTGAAAAAATTACATAATTAAATAAAATAAATTAATGTATTGCTTACCTTTGCTAGGATGAAGATTCATCCTCTTCATCCAACAGCGGCACCAACTCTTGCCCCACGATGCAATGATCCTCATCAGCATGATGCAAAGAAGTCCATAAACCTTTTGCTTGAAGAGAAGGCCCGGTGAGTAGTTATTTCTTCTTTCTTTTCTTCTTATCTTCATTCTTTCTTCTCCAACTGGTTCAGGAGATGTTGATCCACCGGCTTCTTGGGGCAATTGAGACGTAACAGGCCTTATATACTGTACTGTATGTGTGTGATGGGGGTCGGGTGGGTTGGTGGTAGAGGGTGTGGGTAGTAGAGTCCCCATTCGGTGCCATTGGGGTTATCTTTGCTCCCAATTGAGGGCATAGGTAACCACACTGGTAATCGATTGGGTGTATTGGTTGTTGTATTGTATTTTAATGTTTATGGGAGGTGGGTGAAAGTAGTATTTGGCCCATGGTTGGTTTTTAGGCCTAACGGGTGGGTAGCAGGGGGGGTTAACCCCTTCATTACCTCTGCAGTAGTAACCGCTAAGTTAATGAAGGGGTTAACTCCTCGCAACCCTCCCGAGAGTCCTTAGGCCCAATTCTGAGGCAACTCCAAGCTTCACCCATCCCCCCTAGCCCCAAGAAACCGGGCACTGGTTAGCCGCTAAGGTAATGAAGCTGCCTGTAAATGTATTTTTATTACATAGGATAGAATCAGGTGGTCTCAGGAGCTGATAGTAATGCATGTCAGCTCTGGAGACACCCGGATTCAATCTGATTAAAGACTACATTTTCTACATCAGAGTCACATCGCGGATCCCATCAGAACCTGCGAGTTGCAGCCGCGTTGTGAATCTCTGAGCTACCTGAATAGCTCGATCTGGCAAAAAATGTAAGTTAGAGAATTTTTTGTCTGAGTTTTTCTGAGCAGGAGTGCTACCGATCTGGAAGAAGCAGTTCTCGATCGAGTTTGCAATGTTATCATTGCTTTCTGAATCATTACACAGACAAACTCACTTGAAAAGTGCTCAAAACTGTTGATAAGTCACTTATTGAAGCTAACTCAATAAGCCATTCGAACTCTATCAATTCTGTCTTCCTCACTTCTACCCTACCCCAAAACCTCTCCTATTCAAGTCTGTGAATCATTAGAAGCAACTATAGGTGTATTTGGAGAGGTTACTATATGTAGGGCCTGTTTTTACAGTAGGGGCTTGTATAGTTTATGAGCTAGTGCTTATAGAGCTGTAAAATAGTTGCTGCTTTATGGTTACACTGTTACAATAATTGCAGACAGACATTCTATGTTTTTTTTTTTGTAACTTACATTTTTTTTGTTTTTCAAGGAAAAGCATAAATACACAGTACATCCATTGTTTCAGTAAAACTTCAAATGAAAGCATTAACAAACCAAAAAAATATAACCATGGGGAGGGAGGGTAAGGGGGGGGGGGTTACCTTCCTTCATTTTACATATCCTTTTATTTTGCTTAGGTCATGAGGTCTCTCTCCCTGTGCGGTCCAATGCACACCCATTTGTAGGTCCTATCAACCCAATTCTGAGCCCGAATTTTCTACCCATCGTCACACAAGAACTCATCTATTACTATAATCTTGAAATCGTGACAGTATTCACCCGTGGGATATATGTTTGGGCTAACCATGATAGCCAGACTTTTTGGAATTTAACGCCAGTGTCATTAACCAAACTTGTTAATTTTTCCATCTGGCAAACAAACCAAATTCTGTTCTGGATCTTAGGAATTGTTGGAATTTCTTATTGTTTCCATAATGCTGTGATCTTGCATCTCATTGCCGTTGCAAAATGAGCAACTCATTTACTCTCCACTCTTGCCATACATGGCGTTAGTCTGTTCAGAAGGAACAGCCACTGGTCCATTGAAATAGGAAGGCCCAAAATCCTATGAAGCCAATCCTTAATTTTCTCCCATAGAGGTGCAATTTGAGGGCAGGGCCACAGCATATGTAACAGATCGGCTGATTCTCCACATTGTTTCGGGCACAAAGGGGAGTAACCTAGGACAAATATGGATAATTTTAGTGGGGTGAGATACCATCTCATTAATATTTTATATGCGTTCTCCTTTAACATGGTGCAAATTGAGCTTTTGGCTGCAGTGGTAAAGATCTTGTCCCAGTCTTCACCTTCGAGTACCTCTCTCAGGTTCGATTCCCATTGGGACATATAACTTAACTTTTGTGCATAATCAGGGCCGGCCGGAAAAGGTTACTTCTTTATACATTTGCGATGTGAGTCCACTTGTGTCTGTTTCCACTAAACAGAGTTTTTCAAAATTTGTCAATGGGGAACAGGACGTATGTTTGTTATAAAATGCTCTGATTTGTAGGTATCTAAAGAATTCTAAATGAGGGATGTCTTTTTTAGACCTAATTTGTTCAAATGTTTTGATGTTTTTATTCCCCTCCAAATCTCTAAGTCTGGTGAAACTCTTCTGCTTCCTTATTGCAAAATCCATGCTACAGTATTCACACCTGGAGCAAAATCTGGGTTATCCCACAGAGGGGTCATTAATGAATATCTTGTGGTCAGCGAACATCTAAATTTGAGTCCTTACAAATTGCTAAAGAATTGGTCATTGAGGATAGCGGTTCTTTAATAGACTTAAGTATCAATTTTGGAGACTGAATTAGGTTGTTCGAGTTTGTCAAACCTCCCTCTCCATTGCCACCCACCTCTTTAGGCTGGGGTCAATATGCCATTGAGAGATTTTACATAATTGGGCCGCTTTATAGTAGGATAACAAGTAAGGTACCGCCAGCCCCCCTGTTAGCGTTGGCCTCATTAGAATTTTTATTTTTATTCTCGGTCTTTTGTGTCCCCAAATAAACTTAGAGATTAGAGACTGAAGAGAGAGTATGTCCTTCAGTTTCAGTGGCACCGGAATGGTCTGGAATAAGTACAGAATATAGTAGATTCATTTTTATACACTATTTCATGGATTGGCAAGATCTATTGTATGTGGACCATATTCTGATGTCTTCTCTTGAAGTTTGTAAAAGTTTGGGGAAATTCACCTTGTTGAGGGTGTTATAGTTGTTTGTGATATGTATACCCAAATATTTAATATCGTGGTGGTGCCACTTGAAATTAAAATTGATGGCTATTAGTTTCTCCATCTCCTTTGGTAAATTTATGTTTAGAACTTCTGATTTTGCTTGATTGATTTCAAAGCCTTATATTCTATTGAATTTCCCTAAGAGATTAAACAAATTGGGCCGAGAGGTAAGAGGCCTTGACAGAGTCAGAAAGATGTTTTCTGCATAGAGAGCTACTTTGTGTATTTGTTCATTAATTTGTATTCCCGAAATATCCAGGTTGTTTCGAATCTGTGTTGCTAGGGGTTCCATGCTTAGGGCAAACAGCAGAGGTGAGAGTGGACAACCCTGTCTCGAATCACTTTTGATTTTGAAGAGATCAGAAGGGATGCCCTGATGTATCACTCTTGCTGCCGGATTAGAATACAGTGCCGAGATTGCTTTTAAAATTCGACCCCAAAAACTAAAAACGATCCAAGCGTGGCATTTAGGTATGGCCAGTCTATCCGGTCTAAAGCTTTTTCTGTATCCAAACAACACCATAACTTGTATCTTTTTTGAATTGGCTATTTTTATCATCTATCTGTTGGCCAGCATTTTAGAGTAAATTTTGATGTCCGAATTTATTAGGGATATCGGCCTATAACTTTTACATTCTGTTGGGTCTTTTCTATGTTTGTATATTACAGATATAGATGCTTGGAGCATGTGTTCCGGGAATGAAGCACCTGCCAGCACTGCTGGCATTGAACATGTGGAGAAGGTGGGGGGCCAACAGTTTGACACATTTTTTTATAATATAAATTGGAGAATCCATCTGGTCCAGGGGCCTTAGATGTTTCAGTTGTTTGATTACCTGTACCAACTTCTCCATTGTGAAATCCTTCAAACCTTCTCTTTCTACCCAGTTCAATATAGGCGGGTGTGACTCCGTCAAGAAGTCCTTAAGGGCCCGATTTGTGTTTCCATTATGTATGACCTTTTCTCCATGATGTACATTTTCGTAGAACTCCAAAAATTCCTCTATAATTAGTTTAGGATTTGATGTCATGTCCCCCGATTTTAGACTAATAGCCTGTATGTTGAAATTTGATTGTGTGTTCCTGATTTTTTTTCACTAGCAAGGTATCTGGCTTGTTTGCTTTCTCAAAAAACTTCCTCTTTGACCAAGTCAGTGAATTGTCTGCCTTGGAGGTCAGGTGCATATTTAATTCAAATCTAACATCTTTCAATTCCTTTAAGGTTTCCGCCCTGCCATCCTTTTTGTGTCTGCCAGACAGCTTATCTAATTTTGAGTGTAATGGCTATTTTTGCATTTCTCCCTCTCTTTTCCTTCCCATGGCAATGTGAATAAGAGAGTCTCTAAGGGTTGCCTTGTGTGTTCCCATAAAGTTGTTAACGCTATCTTTATTTATTCTAAAAAAAAATGATCTATCTCATTGCTGACTGTCTGGATGACTTCTAGAATTTTTATGATTGATTAATTTATTTTCCAATTTACTCCAAGTCCATCTAGGTTAATTTGAGAGCACCTTAACTCAATTGGTGCATGATCTTACCATAAAATGTCATGGATCTCAGCGTGGGAGATCTTCGGGACCAGTCTGCTTGATATAAAGAAGTAATCAATACTGCTATAACTTGAATGAGGGTGTGAAAAGGCTGTATAATCTATTTCATTGGGATGGAGTTCTCTCCATATGTCTAAGTTGTTGCCTTTAAGAAGAATAGTTGTCCCTTCTTTTCTATGATCTTTATGTTGGACCGATCTATCCATTTTCGGATCCAATGTCATATTAATGTTGCCCCCTAGAATTATATCTCCCTTTGTCATTTTTTTTAGAATATTAAAAAAAGTTGAGGAAAAAAAGTGGGGTCCTGCTCACAGGGGGCATATATATTGTCTATCGTTAGGTGTTGGCCTTGTATGGTGCCTACCACAATATTAGAAACCTGCCCTCTTTATCTCTCTTGACCTGTTCCAAAATAAACGGGAATCTGTTGTGAAACAGGACTGCCACTACCCTCTTCTTGCAAATGGCTGATGAAAGGAAACATTGCCTGAACTGCTCATCAAAATATTTAGGGAAACTTGTTTTACTAAAGCGATTCCTGAAGAAGTATGATGATATCTACATTTTTCCTCTTGTAATCAGCTATTGCTAGCCTTCTTTTACCATGACTATTCAAGCCCTTCACATTATGTGACATTATATTTATTGTATCGACATTTAAGTTGTAATGGCCAACCGCTTATGTACTCTGATCAGTATCTAAGACCACACAGGGAGCTCCCCAACCAGCAGGGATGTGAGAGTGCTTTTGTGGGAATATTGACTTTCGGCGTGGAAAGGAAGGGGCACACAAAATTTGGGGATAGGGAGGGTGTAAGAGACGTGTGCAGAGGTACGCGATGGAGACTGTTTAAAGTGAAACTAAAATTAGAATTTATTGCGCCTGTCCCTTTATCAGAGCTAAACATTCAAAATAAGCCAAAGAAAAACCTACTCCGCTTTGGAGGATATCTACACATTTAGTTCAGCCCTCATTACCAGCCTAAATATATGGATAGATAGATAGATAGATAGATAGATACTGTAGATAGATAGATATAACAGTCCCATTAGAAAAAAACAAGATAGGATATAAACAGCCGAGCTGTTAGTAGTGCAGATCTCGAAGTGTCTCCAGGTGAAGTGCTGAGTGCTTCAAAAGAATAAAAACAGTGCACAGCATAATACTGTTTGAAAGGGTAACAAACAAAACATACAACACAAATGACAAACAGCTGAGATAATCAACAGCTCGAGGACAAGCTGCACACTCTCCTCAGTGTAATGAGAGAGGCGATTCGCCCACACACCAGGCGGTGTGTGCAACTCTTTACCAACAGAGAATACGTGTGCAGCTGCATCCAGCCACAGAGGAGAGGGGATACTCTCAAATATATCCACTGCTTGCCCAAATCATCCATCTGGAGAGTGGGCATTTCTATCATTGCAGCAGTTTGTCAGTCTGACCAAACACATTTTGTTTATGTACCATTTTATTATTTTTTATGTGTCCAATGTATGTTTTTATTAAATGTTTATATATTTAATTATCACCTGTTGATTATCTCAGCTGTTTGTCATTTGTGTTGTATGTTTTGTTTGTTACCCTTTCAAACAGTATTATGCTACGAACTGTTTTTACTCTGGATCCAAATATAGAGTGTGATATTAATTAACTTATCATACCAGACACACTGAATCACTGATATGGATGTATAAGAATCAGCAGAGTTCCTATCGATATAGATAGTCCACTGAGCTAATACTGATTATACAAGCCACCTCTGAATGGGGTATTTTAATAGGTTTGAATGATATGTATGTGTTTTTAATGAGTATTTAGACTAATAAAACTTTATTATTTTCTTTGGACTTATTGGTATTATAAGGGTCATTAATTCCCTATACAGTTGACTATACAGGTAATTTTTCCTGTTGGATCATTGTTGTCCAGTATAATTCTTTCCAGCATTGAGTGCCGTGTGCTTTGGGGATACTTTTGATCTCTCTTGGATCACACTGTTATATATATACATTTGTCCCTTTCGAGCACCTGCTTATTTATGTATTTATTGTGTATTAATAGGATGAGCGGTCTTATTCCCCTTTAAATTGTTATATAGCAATACAGTATATACATTCAGCATATTACACTGGGTCCTGATCCGGGAGACTATACTTTACCATATACATTTACTGCATACTTTTCCTGCATTAAACCTCAGTGACCTCTGTGCAACTGGCGTCAACATCCTTAGCAACAACCACCACATAGACCTCATAAACCCATTGTGAACCATTAACCATGCTAACTCAATTGTTAACTTATTCAAACTAGCTTGGACTTAGAAATATACTTTAAAAGAGAAGAGCAAAAAGCGCACACCTGGTGCAATAAAGTTTTTTTACTCAAGACAAAAGACAAACAATAGAATTAATTTAACAAACATCCCGTAAAATCAGGCAATAGTTTGTCAAATTGTGTTCAGGAGATGCAGTGAGCCTTCCTCTGCAGGGATACTTCGCCCATTGCCTCAGCACGTCCGCAGCTCCACGATGCCCAGACAGTATCCTTGAGTCTACTTCCGCACCATGTGACCCCTCAGTGGTGCGTCACCACGTGACTCCTCCCTCAGTCCAAGTGTCGTCACACACCGGCGTTCAGGGATGATTGAATCTCTGCCCGCACTCCTCACAGTCCAAACTCCTCTCCACCAATGAAAGTCACCCTACATGTTTCGAGGCGTGGCCTCTTCGTGTGTGACTTTCAGTGGTGATCCTTCCTATTATATACCTTATGGCTGCCCCATGTCTCCAATCAGTTGCTAGATCCCGCATGTGGAGTAATTATGCATATCTCAACCTTGTATCTAAAAACCCATATCTATGCAAATACAATAGAAAACCTAAAGGATTTAAGCAAGCATATACACATTTCATAAAAATGCAAATCTACTTGAATAATTATTTATAAAACCACTAAATACATATGGAACTAAATAGATGATTATATACCATTATTACCTACACATAAAACACACAACAACATTGTTAGATAATGCAGCGACACATGATTTTCTCCATATACCTTTAAAAACAATTAGTACAAAACTTAAAAACTCGTCATATTTAATTTACCACTCAAAATATTAGAATATAGGAATATTAGAATATAGGAATATTAAAATATTAGAATAACTACTAGTCTTAAAAATATAAATATAAGACTATACCACAAACCACAATTTTTGAGTCACTTAATATACCTATAAGATTATGAATAATAAAATACTTAAGATACATCCTAAAAACTCATTATAAACAAAATGTTGTTCATTAGCATAAAAATGATACCAAATCAATTTCCTCATTCAGACCTCCTGGTGCTAGTGTACCCAATTCATGTATCCAGAAGGTTTCTCTCTGACGTAATCTTAGAGATCTATCACCTCCCTTAGTTCCCATTTTCGCTTGTTCTATACCTATTAGACGTAACCCACATAGGTCTATATTGTGCTTTAGTTTAAAATGCCTGGATACTCCATGTGTAAGAATACCTTTTAAAATGTTTCCCCAGTGCTCTAAAAAATCATTGTTTCAGGGTTCGTTTCGTCCGTCCTACATATTTCAATCCACATGTACAGGTTAAAACGTAAACCACAAATGTACAATTACAATTAATAAAACTTTTAATCGGATAGATCTTATTATTAATACTTGATGTAAAAGACCGCTGCTTATCTAAAACATAATTGCATGTCAAGCAGCGATCTCCTCACTTATAAAAACCTTTAACACGTAAACTGATGTTATGCTCACTTATCCCTACAGTGTTCTGAATAAAATTCAACCGCTTCAATCCCATACTTATGGCCAATGCTCGTATACAGTGATTCAACAACACATGACACCCATAAGTAATCTTGATGCCATACTACATCTTTCATTAAGTGCAAAACATGGGACATATCTTTAATATGTGATGGTAAACTAATTACATATTTTTGCAAAAAAAACCTGTCTAAATATGTAGATAAATTGGCTGTGAGAGAACTAATCCCTGAAACTATCGGTCTCCCCGGGGGATCCGTATTACATTTATGTATTTTTGGTATATGGTAAAAATGAGGTATTCTTGGGAACTACAGTTAAAAATTGATACTCTTTTTTGTTTAAAATACCCAAATCTGCCGCCTCACTTAAAATCCCATCTAGATCTATTTTAAAATCCGCTGTGGGGTTTCTCCGTAACAAGTGGTATGATGTTGTATCCAGTACAAAGAAGAAGAAGCAGGCACACGGTCTTACTCAAAAGGAGGTTTAATATGACATAAAGTCCAACGTTTCGGCAGTCAAATACTGCCTTTCTCAAGGTGAAGGCACAGAAAGGCAGTATTTGACTGCCGAAACGTTGGACTTTATGGCATATTAAACCTCCTTTTGAGTAAGACCGTGTGCCTGCTTCTTCTTCTTTGTACTGGAACATTTGGGACTACAGGAGCTCCCCAGGACCAGCGCACCGGCAGATAAGTACCCCACCTCTATTACCATTGATATTGAGTGCGTGTCTCATCCTCTGTCTATGATGTTGTATCCAACATATATTTTAACAAAAGAAAAAGTCACTTTTAAAATGCAACTTCCTTTCCATATTTCTGCTCAGCTGTTGATTTCCCCCTCATGTCTACCCCTTAGAGCCACATTCTTATTCTATCTACACGTTCCTTCTGAGGCTCGCCCTCTCTTTGGATGACCTTGACCTCTTCTCCTTATGTCTTCTTCCATTACTAAACTACACACATGACTTCATCCCTTTCTACTGTATCTTAGCCCGCTATTACCTTCTCCGCTATCAATCCTTACCCATCTATTACTCCCTGGCTGCCTTGCTTGGTGACCCCATATCTATTAAACTTCTAAAGCATCCTAAATAGTACCACAATTATGTCAAATCCACCTCTTATGGGCCAGTGAGAAGCAAACTTTGTCCATTGTTCTGCTGCACTGCCATCTCTGCTTTAAAATGAGATTTGATTTCTCCAAAGAACTCTCTCTTTTATATCTCCTGCCCTCTACCGATTATCTGAATTGGAGCCCCCACTTCAGGCTGGGGCCACGGATCCTCCCATTAGTGCCATATCAGTCTTTTGGAAGTAGTTGGTGAAATTCTTTTTCTGGGACCGAGTGGTCACCCTGAAAAGTTCAGATGTCAGTATTTTGCTGCGTTAAGTGCTTATTTATGTTTTCACACAGTTTTTTTTTTTGCTTAAAATTGCCGGGGGCTAGCGGAGCTCATGAATCAAGCCTCCGTTCCCTCAGCTGTTGCGCATGTGCCCAATTTGAAAATTTTTAATGAAATAGAGTCAAAGTCTTATTCTCTGTTTTTTTTCAGTGGAAGTTATTAATTTTTAAAATTAGGTACCTTAGTCCATATGGTCTCCTGGCTCCACCAGACTTCTTGTACAGTATCTCCTCCTAACCCACATTTTTTTTATTTTTAATTTTGCAAGTCCACTTTATTTGTTAAAGATGGCATGTGTTTTGCTTCTTTTTTTTAGCCCTCTCGCCACTGTCCGCACATCTGAGCTTCAATGGATGCTATTACTTACCTAGTAGTGGTGGTCCCGACGGCCATCTTGGATTGGCCAAACATCCACTTAAGTGCCTCCACGTATCTAGCAACCCACGTGTCTCCGTCCCACACACACCACACGGATAGCCAGGAACCAGGTCTCTCCCCCTGGACCATAAGTTGCCCCCTCTGCAGATCAGCGCAACGCATGGAAGGCCGAGAGAGGAGAGGTAAAAAAAAAGGGGATGGCCAACACATCTACGGCCCGAGTAGGCAGCTCATCCTCAGGTACTCCAAAGTAGCTTTTGGGGAAGGGTGGGTGTTTTATGGGTGTGACGAAATGATCCAGGACCTGCACTCTGTTTCTTTATTGTTTTGGGGCGTTTTCCCCCATTTTGAGGGGTATATATACTCACTGTATTTTCAGCAGAGCCGAGCTGACATGCGGCTGCACCCATGCCCCCACCTTTCTATGTTTTTTAAAGATCAAGCAGAATCCTAATAGTACCCACCTCTTGAGGAGAGACCTCCGGGCGATCTAAGCCCGTTTGGCAGGAAATTTCCGATGAAATGCCTGGACCAGGTTGGAGGCATGGAATCCCTGGATATGATCCATGTATTTTGCTTTGGTCCATAACCCTTCCAATGGACCAAGTACTGTAGCCCGCCATGGGATCTATGGGAGTCCAATATTTATCTTACTTCAAATTCTTCCTGGCCATCCACCAAGAACGGTTAAGGAGGGGGGAAGGTAGGAGGAGAGGTTGTGTTCTGGATGAATGGCTTGAGGGAGACATGGAACACTGGGGGTATTCTTACATTATCCAGAAGTTCCAGTTAGAACGCCACCGGGTTCACTTGTTTCAAGATTTTATAAGGTCCAATGAATTTGAGCCCGAGTTTGGAGGAAGGTAGTTTCAAGCGGATATTTTTTAGCCAGCCAGACCTGATTTCCCACTTGAAATAGAGGAGGTGGTCGTCAACGTTTATCCGCCTGAGTTTTTTGCTGGAGAGTGGCTTAAGTCAGACTGACCTGTATTTTCTTCCAGGGTTCTTGGAAGTTCTTGGATTTTGTCATCCACTGCAGGAAATCTAGAGAGAGGACTGGAAAGAGGAAGGGTAGCGGGATGGTACCCATAGGCACAGAAGAACAGTGATTCGAGTGTTGAATCATGCTTCATGGAATTGCGGGAAAACTCGGCCCACGGGAGCAGATCAACCCAGTCGTCCTGTAGCTCAGAAACAAAAACAGCAGAGGAATTTTTCTAAGGACTGGTTGGTCCTTTCCGTGAGACCATTTGACTGGGGATGGTAGGAAGAAGAGAAATGTAAGGAGATACCCATTCTTTGGCAGAAGGCTTTACAAAATCTAGAGATTAATTAGGATCCACGATCCGAGACAAAATCTGTCGGGACTCGATAGAGGCGTAATATCTCCTTAATAAAGATCTCCGATAGTTCAGAGGCTGTGGGTAGCTTACTGAGATGAACAAAATTGTGCTTGTCGTGTGAATCGGTCGACCATTACCAGTATGGTAGTCACTCCTGGAGGGAGGCAGCTCCACAATAAAATCCATGGAGAGGTGGGTCCACAGGAGGGTGGGAATGGGTAAGGTCTGGAGCAATCTACAGGGTAACGTCCTTGGCACCTTCATCTGAGCGCATATAATGCAGGCTGCTACAAACACCTGTACGTCTTTGCGGAGCTCTTGCCACCAAAATATTTGTTTGAGGAAATCGACATAGGAAGGAGGTCTTCCTAACCCCCAGGTGACCAGCAATATTGGAGTTATGACCCCATTGCAACACCTCACTTCGGAATTGGGGGGGTACAAATAATTTAGACGAACGTGTGGACATTGACCTGGTAACCTCTGGGTGAGCTTGTGAAATCTGTTGCAGAAGTGATGACGATACGGCAAAGATGATCTGTGCAGGGTGAATGATGGATTCTTGCTCTATCTCCTCTGTGCCGTCAGGAGAGAATTGTGAAGAAGAGAGCCCACCTCGCCTGACGCGTCCCGAGTCTCCTTGCCCCTTCAATGTAATCGAGGTTCTTGTGGTCTGTTAACATTGAAATCGGAGTTGTCCCCTCAAGAAAATGTCTCCATTCATGAATAACCATTTTCATAGCCAGAAGTTCCCAATTTCCAATATCATAGTTCCTTTCAGCAGTAGATTTTTTTTTAGAAAAGAATGCACAGGGGTGGAGATTCCCATGAAAATTCTTCCTTTAAGAAAGAACAGCTCCGGTTGCTAGATCGGATCTGTTCACTTCAAGCACAAAGGGTTTTGTTGAATCTGGATGGATCAGCACAGGCGCGGAAGAAAAGGCAGACTTGAGCTTCTTGAAAGCCAGAAGAGCCTCAGTGGGCCAATCTTAGGATTCGCCCCTTTCTTAGTAAGAGCTGTAATGAGTGCAACCACTAGAAAAATTCCTGATGAATCGTCGATAGTAGTTGGCAAACCCAAGAAATCGTTACAGTTACATAGTTACATAGTAGATGAGGTTGAAAAAGACGTACGTCCATCAAGTTCAGGTTTGATCAGGTAAGCAAAGTTAACCCATCAGGTGCATCAGAAACAGCACAGCAGCCGCTGCGTATGTATAATTGCTATCATGAGGTAATGAGGTAAGTGACGGCATAGTATCAAAAATATATATTTGTATTCTCTCTCTCAGCAACTGGCCCAGCTTTGGGCACCAATCGTGTTGCATCCGGTATAACTCACGGTTCTGTAGACTGTAAAGCCGTGTCTCAATCCTCCAAATGATCCACGTTGCACCGCCAACCCTCCCGCAACTACACCGTCGCGGAGGGCGGTCACATGACCGGCGGTGATGTCATCCAGGAGCGCAGCAGCCGCCCGGCGGGCTATCCGGCAGTGAAGTGCAGAAAATCTCTCCAGCAGGAGACAGGAACGGAGCATAGCCGTGAAGCAGACAAGGGTGGCTAAGGTGGTGACTAAAAAACTTTATTGAGCAACAGTGTACAGCTGATGGATCCGTTCCTTTCTCCTGCTGGAGAGATTTTCTGTCCATCAAGTTCAACCTAAGCTAAATTTAAACAACAGATACTTTATCCTATACCTATACTTACTTATTGATCCAGAGGAAGGCAAACAAAAAAACCCAGTGTCATCATCCAATGATATCTCATAAGGGGAAAATAAATTCCTTATTATCCTGCTTGGTGGCTTATCGAATCATTGTGACTGTGGCTTCTAGTAATATCCCCACTGTTTTGGCGTACTGGGACTCTGCTCCGCACCGGATTAATTCCACGTACAACGTGTACTGAAGGGACTCTGACTCACGTCGCTGTGACGTCATCCGGATGTGACACAGTACTCCGGCGAGACCACGCATGCCGACAACATCGGGTGGAATCTTCCCCCAAACGAAACTGATCCACCGGACTGATCGGGTTCCTGTAACATCCTGTACCGAGGGTGCGACGAGGATTCCATGAATCTCCATAGTTGTGATTTCCAGTGCTGCACGATACCTGTTGCTGAGCGGTAACCTGTTGTGCTTAATGCACTCAATGCGTTTTTTCTTTTAATCTGATGTACGCCTAATACTTACCTTTTTCACGAATTAATTATAATTTGATATACTTCACTATGCGGTTTGCGCTGTTTTTTTGTTTCCTGTTAACTAAAGTTAACTTGTAGTTAAGTATATGATGTACCTCTGTGGATTTGGGACTCAGTAGGATTATTAGCAAAGAGACACCAATGAGGGAAGTGATAAGGACAGGAGACATCTCACCCTGAAATTTATTTTAAAATGTTTATAAACATTGGCAGGATAAACTTGATATAAATATACCTGTGCATATTTGATCTTTTAAACAAAAGCCTATTAAACTTGCCAGTGGTTCTATGTGGTACTGTACCTTTGAAAGGTACTGTAGCCACAGATAAAATCTCTTCAGCGTCATGATAACTTTACTAACTCTATATATACACATCCCCCTAACCCTGTGTCTTTAACTAGACTGGTACTACAGACAAATATGTTTGAATCATCTGTTTTTCCCTTTGCTCCTAACTTTATTATGACCCAGAAATAGATCACTTGCCACAATGTCACTTTCCCTAGATCACTTGGCTCTCAATTTTCCATATTCATGACGGTCAAAGATACTCTAATATACCGAAACTATGTGGATCAATCTTAATGCTGAACTATCAAATGACAAAGTATTTACTTACTGTAATTCCACTGAATACAGATGGTACAGTACATTCTGATACTAGGGGACCTCATCAGTCAACAGGCTTCTGTTAGCAATACAATATTTTTCACATTTTTTACCACCTCAGGAGAAATATATTACTAAGAGTCTTTTCTAACAACCATAATGCAAATAATGAGAAACAGGACAATTTTTGCCTTATTTTACAAAAATAAACGTCTAAATATTGGCTAAGGGGTGTAAGTCACTCTCTGAGTAGGATACAGTATGAGTAATTCAACACTGAAGTTGCTCTTCATAGAAAAGTAGACAATAGCAGTAAGCACATCTTCATTTGTGGGTAGATGTGAAAAACTATAGAGATACTTATTATATACAGCAGAAAACATTAACATTCACATGAAAATGTAATTGAATTGGGAAATAATCAGAAGATTTATATATTGTTCAATAATTGTGTGTAGTGTTGACATATTGAACAAAACTAAAGTAAAGAGTTTAGGGGCCTATTCATTAAAGTGCAAAATGCGAACGTGGGCATTTGCTCTGTATCTATTAAGAATGATTGACTTGCATGCATTTACCCCCTCCCCTCCCCCCCAATTTACTGCAATAACACCTGGAAATTGCCAGGAATACCACCTCTCTCACCAACCCTATTTCACTTTCCTGTAGCAGGCGAGATTTCTGGCTCTGACTTTCCGAGTGAACTGCAAAGAAAAACCCTGTGAATGTGATTTTTGCTAATTTGTGTAATTTTGATACAAATTGTCCTGTCACACAAAATTGCACAGCTGGAATACAATTCCACCAAATAAAGCCATTTGTGTTTGGTTTCAACATGTATAAGTACTGTAATTGGTGGTGTGGTAACGTCTTCTGACACATCAGTTGTTACATCTTCAGAATCACAGTTAGTGACAGGACCTGCACAATGGTCATGCTGTGACGTGGCTGCAGGTTTATAACACGTTGGGCAAAGAATTTAACTAAATGACCAATACTTGTGAGGCTACAAACATAAGTATATAACTATATACTTTGTCATTTGTATGTTGCATTGACTTTTTTTGTTTTTTAGTTGTACTGTACACAGTATATTTGGTCACACCCAATAGCACTCCTTTTTATATATAGATATATACACATATACATAGTGTGTGTTGGGTTCTGAGTTTGCAGGGATTGTTTGTGTGTTTATTAATTGTCAACTGTTAACAGTTGTTTGGAGGTTAGTGACCCCTCCTCCCTGTTTCATAGCTCACCCTTCCTACTTTTCAAGTAGAAAAACAAAGACAACAGCGCACAGCAAAAGGAAGCCTCGATAAAGCACCCACAATGTGCAAAACGTGTAGGAGGGTCTGTGTACCTCCTTTTTGGTGATGTTTCAATAAATATATTTTTTTATCACTATTTTGACCCTGGCTCCCTTGGTTGTGCGCTGCAGTCTTTCATTTTCCACCTCTGATTTTACTTTTGGCTTGTCATGCCTCCAGGAGAGACTCAAGGAGTGGGAAAGGACAGAAGGAAATGGAATCAAAGAAGAAATTGTGAGTACTACTGTATGTCTTGTTGAAGAAATTTATTTGAACAGACATTCACAATGGAACTATAGAGCATCACTGTGTCCTTCAGGGTGTGTGCTTTTTGACACTAAGAAAAGTACAAGAGCGCATTAGCTTGAACCTCTACCCACTCTGCTAAAAAGAGTCACATTTGAATATCATTATTGAAGATTGTCAATTGAGAGCACATTCACATGTCTTAGACAGTTCTGCAATGTTGCCTTTCACCATTATTATCTAGCATACGGGTCTTCTACTGCAGCTAGGGATTCTAGGACATTACATGCAAATGAGCACACCATGTCACCTTTGCCTGAAATCTATTTTTACATGGAACACTTATAAGCTAATGATGCATGATGCGCAGAAGTCCATAATCCTAAATTGCTTGAAGAGGAGGCCCAGTGATTAGATCTTGTTTTTTTTCTTCTTTCTTCTCCAACAGGTCCAGGAGATGTTGATTCGACAGCTTATTGGGCTCAAATGAGACATGGCAGACTTTATATAAGGCTTGTGATGTCACATTTGATTGACAAATGGTACATCATGCAATCGGATTGGTGGACGTACTGCACCGACACACTTTATTCGAGCAAATACCCAGTATGTACCTGGCAGATACCTGGAATGCGCCGCTCCTCACCTCTGACAAGCCCCGTTGCATTTGCCTTCCCAGCCTGGGTTCATGCCTGGCTGACGGGCGGCTGATCTGTTAAATGATAATGACTAGGATTTAATAGGCTGCAATGCTTCGCGTGTCTACCAGATGGCATAAATTCATGAATTGTAATGCAGTATATATATATATATATACTGTGCAGTATTGCAGCCAGCGGGAATAAAATGCTTCAATCCCTGCCTGGAAAATAACGCAATGCACTCGGGCAGAAAACAGTCACAAACCTCAATACACCCGGGTATACCCGAATTCGTGGGACTAGCCGAGCTCGAATAAAGTGTGTCGCCAGTGTACCATATGAAGGCGTCCATTTCTTTTTAATGATGTGATGTCATCTTAAATGGAGAAAGACAGTCCATCAGGTAGCATATGCTGCCCTCCCTTTAATATGATGTCACTTCAACAAAAAAATGGAAGCCATCACATGGTACATCCACCAATCTGATTAATTGGTATACCATGTGATGGATTCCATTTTTTGGAGTTATGTGACATCATCAAAAAGGGAGGGAAGCCAGACAATCAGGTAGCATGCCTCCCTCCCTTTTTGATGATGTCACACCACCCTAAAAAAGGAAAGGCATCACATTGTGCATCCACCAATCTGATTGATGGGTGTACCATGTGATGGCTTCCATTTTTTTTTTTTTGCTGCTGCTGCAGTGATGTCATCTTAAAGGGATGACAGCATATGCTACCTGATTGTCTGGCTTCCCTCCCTTTAAGATGACATAACATCATTAAAAAAGCAACTGAGGATCATGGACATCTGCAAATCATGCTGATGAGGACCATTTTGTCATGGGGCAAGAGTTGGTGCCACTGTTGGATAAGGAGGGAGAAGTTCATTCCGGCAAAGATAAGAAACATGTTGATTGTATTTTAGTTAATTGTGTATTTTTTTTTAGGTCGCCTTTTGACTGGCAATGTGTTTATCTATGCCCCTTCGAGGGTATAGATAAACACAATGACAATCAATGCAATTTGGCAAATGTTTGTTTTTATTAAAATGTCATGTATTTTTCTCCACCTACTTGTTGTGACTTTGTGAAATGGTCTCCCCAGCTGCCTTCTCAGTGACGCATTTGTTAAATGATTTACTAACAAAGTGCAATTGAAGCAGGAAACCTGGTGCAGCTCCTTTAGCTTTTCCTGTTGTTGTTGCTGTCTGCCTCAGCCTGGCACTGATCATACAGATATGGACCACATATGCCAGCAGTAAACCAGTTGGGAATCAAAATGCCAGCCAATCTATAGTTGGAACCCCCCTAATTTATTTTTGAAGTGAAACTTCTTTAGTGGCACCTCTGATGGGATAAAACTGGATAGATGTGGGGCGAAATGTGAAACGGAAGTGACGTCACGTAATGGACGCCGCTCCGCTCACACGACCTCTGACACATGTGGCGGCGCCGCTCCTAATCGCCGCCACACACCTCACCCTCCCACACACGCCTCACCCTCCCACACACGCCTAAAACTGCCGCTGTTCCGCCGCCCGCTGCCATGCCGCGCGCCGTTCCCCGCCCGCTGCCATGCCGATGGACAGGAGGAGGGAGGCTGCCGCCGCTCGTAACAGCCTGGGAATAGGGTGGTTTGAGCACGCCGCCAGGGGGTGGGGAAGGGGGGAGCTTGAGCGCGCCACGCATGCACAGAAGCGGCTGGCAGCGGCGCTGTTCCCCGCCCGCTGCCATGCCGTGCGCCACGCATGCGCAGAAGCGGCTGGCAGCGGCGCTGTTCCCCACCCGCTGCCATGCCGATGGACGCGCCGCTCCTAACAGCCTGGGAATGGGGGGGTTTGAGCGCGCCGCCGGGGGGTGGGGAAGGGGGGAGCTTGAGCGCGCCGCCGGGGGGTGGGGAAGGGGGGAGCTTGAGCGCGCCGCCGGGGGGTGGGGAAGGGGGGAGCTTGAGCGCACCGCCAGGTGGTGGGGAAGGGGGGAGCTTGAGCGCGCCGCCGGGTTGTGGGGAAGGGGGGAGCTTGAGTGCGCCGCCGGGGGGTGGGGAAGGGGGGAGCTTGAGTGCGCCGCCGGGGGGTGGGGGGGTATCTGCTCAGAAGACTCAGACTGAGCCCCCCGGGTCCGCAGCTCCGCCGGGGGTGGGGGGAGTCAGGAGAGAGGGGGCAGGACACAGGCAGAGAGACATACGGTGTGTACACAGAGAGATACACATACACTGACACACACACTGACATACACACATTGACTGACACATACACACATTGACTGACACATACACACACTGACACACACACACTGACTGACTCTGACGCACACACACACACTGACTGACACACACACACACTTACTCTGACGCACGCACACACTGACGCACGCACACACACTCTGACGCACGCACACGCACACTCTGACTCACGCAAGCGCACACTCTGGCACACACTGACGCACGCACGCACACCCCAGTGATGTACCGAACACCGCCCCTGAATGATGTGCCTATTCCTTCCCCCCCACTGTGAGCTCCCCCACCCGCTCAACATTCATGATGCTGGTACTGCTGCCAATAAACACATACACACACACACTGACGCATGCACACTTTGACGCACGCGCACGCACACTGACTGTCACACATACGCACGCACACTGACTGACACACATACGCACGCACACTGACTGACACACATACACTCACTGACTGACACACATACACACACTGACTGACACACATACACACACTGACTGACACACATACACACACTGACCGACACAGAGAGACATTCACACAACACAGAGAGAGAGAGAGACATACATTGACACACACACACACATACACTGACTGACACACACACACACACACTGACTGACACACACACACACACACACACACATTGACTGACTGACACACACACACACACACACACACACATTGACTGACACATACGCACACACACACACACACATGCACACACTGACTGACACAAATACACACACTGACCGACACACATAGACACACTGACCGGTACAGATACATACACTGACCGGCACAGATACATACACTGACTGACACACACACAGACAAACACACATACATACTCTCTGACTGACACACATATGTACTCACTGACTGACACACATACATACTCACTGACTGACACACTGACACATACACTGACTGACAAATGTGTGCCGAGCACGCGCGTTATAAGTCAATTTCTGTGACAAAAGTCAAAGAAGTTTCACTTACTGTACTATGCGCGTGCACAGCACACACAGCTTTTTTTTTTTTTTTAGAGATTAACAGTCATTATTCATGATTGGGGGAGACAAAAGGTAAGCTACACTCAAAGGATATGTCACACCTGGGTGGGAAATCACAAAACAATGTGAATTTTGTAACCAGACGCAAAAGCTACACAAACTGAACCCAACCTGACCTCTTCACCAGCTCTTCTCTAAAAGTCAGCTACACAGCAGGGAAGGACAAAGCAGAGTGGGTATAGTAAACATGACTTTACAATGCAACCGCATCCCTGACCGCAAGGCTTAACAAGGACACACAAAAAGCAAAATCAATTTATTTCAGCAAATTGGTTAAAGGACTATTTAATGGCAGAGGTTCTCCCCAAGTAGAAGTGTGTCAGTGTTTGAGCAGGTGCATGTACAGCTGTGCAGTATGTGTAACAGAAGACTTAATATTTCACAATGTTACTTAGAAGCAGAAATATATGCGTGCTATATCTGTATGTTCTGCAATCTGTCTTCATAATAAAGAAGTAAAGCTGATAACCAGGTCTGCAGTGTACTAACCTTCAATGTATTCATTTTATTTACTATTATCAAACATCCTGACATGCTTAACGCTTTCCTGAACTAAATACTTTTTTTGGATGATGCAATTCCTCTGTTTAACAACGAAAACCAGAATGAGAAGTTCATTGGATGATGATGAAATTTCCTGAAGGCCTCAAAGCAGCAGCACTGTGCGTATGCTGAAAAAAAAAAATATATTTATTACAGATAGGAAATCCCAAATCAGTAACAAGGAAACAGATCTACATTAAACCAGTAGGAGGGAGGCTTCACAGCTTAACCTACACTGAATACGTTTTTATATTAGGAATATATGGTAATTTTAGAAGATTAGTCCATGTATCATGATACATGCCAACAGAACTGGATGCACACTGCTAACAAAGTGACTTTTCTGGGCAGGAGTATGCTATACATTTTAATATTGGAGAAATACAGTAGGAAGCCTTAGAGTGGAGTTTAGCGATGCATTTGTTATAATGGGATGTATCAACTTGTATGCCCATTTCCCCTTCTAGCTGCAGCAACAATTTCTGCCAAATCTGAGTTGCCATTAGCTTCTATCACCTAAACCAAATACAGAAGATCAGCCACAAGGGAATAAACAGGAATTTATTTCAATGCACCCCAGTGCTGGTGTTTAAAGATTGTTTAAAAGGCTGCTTGTGGCAGAGGTATGACATGAGAAGTTTGGAAACAAATAGAACTGTGTTTAGTTCTATAGACAGCGTGACATACAGTACCTACTGCCAAAATATCAATATCAGTGTCTGCTGGTGGTATAAAATGAGTGAGTTCATGCACTTAAAAAAATTACAATACAAATAGCAAACTCTGCGTACTATAATTAGACTAAATTGAAGACGCAGAAATGTAATTACATGTATTCAAGGTAAATAGATTGCTGTACAAAGACCGCACGTTATTGTTAAATATTGGCTAAAGCAGTAACATTCAGGGCATTATTGAAAACCCTGCTCTCTGATTGGTTAAAATTCCGGGCATTATTCAATCAGTAATGCCCGGAATTTAAGCAGCAGAATGTGTAGTTTTCAATGTGTTTATTTCCAGCCAATCAGCTTTCAGAACAGCTGAGACAGGGCAGGGGATTCGTCTGATTGAAGTAACAGCTCTGAGATACGGCAGGGGATTGGTCAGGATGTATCAGCCACAGGTTGACTCCTCCTCCTCCCAAACTGACTGAGATTTTCTGAGCAGATTCAGTTGAATTGGGGGGGGGGGGGGGGTTGTAGTCTGCAAAGCAAAGAAGTAAGTGGCTGTCTGCAGATTCTTTGTGGCTGCAGTTTGTGTGTTGGTGTGTGTGTGTGCTGTGCTGTTGTATATCTGTGTAGAGGAGCTGTGTGTGTGTGTGTATAGAGCTCCAGTGTGTGTGTCAGTGTCAGCAGCAGTGTTTATGGGTGTAGCATGTGTGTGTAGCAGCCGTGTGTGTGTGTGTGTGCAGAGGTGCTGTGTTGTGTGTAGAGGTGCTGTGTATAGTGGCACAGTGTTGTGTGTATGTTGTATGTGTGTGTATGTTGTGTGTGTATTTTGTGTGTAGAGGTGTTGTGTTGTGTGTAGAGGTGCAGTGTTGTGTGTGTGTGTGTGGGGGGGGGGTGTGTGTAGAGGTGCTGTGTTGTGTGTAGAGGTGGGGGGGAGTGCAACGTTTAGTAAGTGGCTGCATTTTGTATTGTGGCTGCAGTGTGTGTGTGTTGTGTTGTGCTGTTGTATGTGTAGCAGCAGTTTGTGTGTGTGTGGAGCTGATGTGTGTGAGTATAGAGCTCCAGTATGTGTGTGAGTGTGTGAGTGTGTGTGTGTGTCAGCAGCAGTGTTTATGGGTGTAGCATGTGTGTGTAGCAGCAGTGTGTGTGTGTGTGTATGTGTGTAGAGCTGCTGTGTTGTGTGTGTAGAGCTGCTGTGTTGTGTGTGTAGAGCTGCTGTGTTGTGTGTGTGTAGAGGTGCTGTGTTGTGAGTGTAGAGGAGGTGTTGTGTTATGTGTCTAGAGCTCCAGTGTGTGTGTCTAGAGCTGCTGTGTGTGTAGAGGTGCTATGTTGTGTGTGGTGTGCTGTTGTGTGTGTGTAGCAGCAGTTTGTGTGTGTTGAGCTGCTGTGTGTGTGTGTGTGTGTGTACACAGAGGGGCGGCAGTGTGTTATATAGCTATCTGCAGTATAAGCGTATATAGAGGTGGTTTCATGTGTTTACCATTTTATTTTAATTTAAAAAATCTATTTAACTATACAAAAGTGTCTATTATTTATGAAATAAGCCTACATTTAGCCTATAATAGTAATAATCCCAGAAGAACAGGGCATTACTGGCCAATAATGCCCTGCCTGGGTTAAAGTCCCTCGGCTTCGCCTCGGGCCTTCAACTCTTCCAGCCAGGGCATTATTGGCCAGAAATGCCCTGTTCTTCGGGGATTATTACTTAAACATGATCGATTGTGTATTTGGAGCACAAAACTGAGCAGTAAGATATGTGCAAGAGTTTAAGGCTTATGTACTGCAGTTTTTTTTATATAAAGGTGGCCCAGTTTTTATGAAAAAATAAATAAATAAAGTTAGTGTTATATCTGTTATGTACTGTTGATAGATAGCAGAAAGATTTTAGCCAATACTGCATCCACTGTCCTGTATTCTGTCATAAGACGTCAACTGGTGAAAGGCAATTTAGAGCCCATTGACTTGCATAAATATGGTACTTTATGCTCAGGAGGTTTACGAGTAAACAAGAGGAATACCTCCCTTAACATTTTTGGTGCCGGAAGCCCCTCCGACCACGAAAACAGGAGTGAAGTGACATCCACTTTAGTTTCGATGGGGATCGAGAAAAAACATAATGACGTACTGAACTGGTATGTACAAGGGCCTCTGACATGTCATTGCACATGCTGTGGAAGAAGGAACACGGGGCACAACGGATTTCAGATAACTTAACTCATTTATTGAGTCAATACAACGTTTCGACCTTAGTTGTCTTTATCAAGTGACATAGTGTCACGTTTCGACCTTAGTGGTCCTTATCAAGTGACATAGTGGCACTATGTCACTATGTCACTTGATAAAGACCACTAAGGTCGAAACGTTGTGTTGGCTCAATAAATGAGTTTAGTTATCTGAAATCCGTTGTGCCCCGTGTTCCTTCTTCTATTACATACATTGGACTGACGACAGGCTATCGTTCAAGCACGGGAGCACCGGTAATTGTATCATTGTTATACTCTCTTTTAGGTGTGCAGCATTTACCTTACATGATTGCACATGCTGTACCAGGTACTTCTTTATGGTACTGTAAAAGGTAATTAATTTAACATCATTTTATTACAAAATGTTCTCATTGCGTGAGGGTATATCATAGGTAGGTGATTTTGAATCTTAATTCAACAAATCTTTAATATGTTATTTCTTCTCCGTTTCCTCATTTGTGTGTATACTTACAATCTGCCTGGGACATCACAAATAATTAGATTTATACTGTATACTGTATCTAATGCATACACAAAACATACCTTTCCCCTTTGTGCAGGAGATCAAACCCATGGTTTATTTCAACAAATGGCAACTTGTGAGTTATCAGCCCATCCAGTTCAAATTTCTTTTCCATGAAATCGCAAACCAGTTTAGGAACATAATCTTTGCTCTTCCAGCCTGTAATAATAGTTACATTGTAAACTATAAAACAAAGCGTTATGTATTAATAATAATGTTTCTTATATAATGCTAGTGTACAAAGCGCTGTAGATAAAATAATACATGCCCAAACAGTCTCTGCCCTGAAGAGCTTACAATTTTAGTTTGGTGCCTGAGGAACAAAGAGATAAAGGGCCCAAGGTCACAAGGAGATCTGGCACTGCGATTTCACCTGAGATCACACTTCAAAGTAGAAGGAAATAGAAAATTATTTTAGTTTAATGGAGGATTGAAAATTTGAAACCCTTCAAAAATAATATAATATTTCACTTTTATTGCAGCCCTAGTAAATATAAACTTTATAGAATACCTATTGTTCAAAAACATAATATAATCTGTTCCTTATTGTTTAAACTGAATAGCAAAAGCATCCATATAAATAAATATATTTGCAGTGGGATTAAATGCCGATTAAGGATTATTCAACAAAAATACAGCTGCTGTCCCTTATTTACTAATAATTTATAATTTTATCCACGTCTATTTTTTCCTGTTTGTTACATTTTGTTATGTGGCTTCGATTATGTTGAATAATGTATACAGAGTATCATAGTGCTGCTACATGATCTTCACATAAAGTACAGTACCTCCAAACAGCGCCCCTTTCAAGGTGCGTCCAGTGAGGATCAGTAAAGGATCAAAGGAAATTTTAGCTGTTGAAGGAGCCACTCCAACTATAACTGAGGTCCCAAAGCCAAAATGAGAGGACACAAGAGCAGATGTCTGAGGAAAAGACACACAAATAAAAAGAGCTGAACAGGTTTTGCTTTGATGATATAGGGGGTGGAAACACTTTTAACCTTTTCAACTTTCTAACATTACTAAGAAAAATATAATAAAGTATACACAACTACAGTATCATGTGTGCACGTTTTCTTCTAGCAGGGATGGCAACAAGTTGACACTTAAGTTCCTTTCACACAGTTAACAATCCCCTTTTGGCAGAGTTTTTATTGTGGTGGTAGCGTAATAAGAGAAATATGTTCCTATATGCATACAGTTATACACATAATTTTATAGGCACAATATGCATTAACGAAAAGCTGTTGGTCTGATTTTGGTGCCTGGGTAGCCATAGGGCCACATTCTCTAAGACGTGCTACTTCATACGATTCCTTCCTTAAAAGAAAACATTGGAAATCCAGGAACCTACTTCAACGTTTAAAATAGATATAGTATGTTTTAATAAACAAACAACATATTTTACAGTTTGATTGTATAAAATTATTTTTCAAGTCCCAAATGAGGCATATACTATACAGGTAGTCCTCACTATCCAACGTTTCACTTTACAACGAATGGCATATCCAACGCTTTACAATGCAAACCTAGGGGCTGTTTTCCGACGCCGGAATGCGTTATCCAACACCCATCTCCACTGATTAACATGGGACTCACTTTACAACGGTTTCACTATCCAACGCTACTTCCAGAACGGATTCTGTTGGATAAACGAGGACCGCCTGTAGTTGATAATATAATTGTTTTTTTTTTTTTTAATTTGTGACACTTAAAAATTAGGCAACACTACATATCCATGTTTATAGAAATCTATTAATTTGTTACAAAATCTTGGGCCGCACATTTATATCAGCAGAACAAGATAGGAGTAATATTAACATCAGATAACCTTTTTCCCATGGTGACAGTGAAATGGCTTTATTTTATAATAAATAAAACCCAGTACCGTAAAGCAGGGGTGCTCAACTCCAGTCCTCAAGCCCCCCCTCCCCACCCACCAACAGGTCGGGATTTCAGAATCTCCTAGCTTCAGCATAGGTGGTTCAATCAGCGACACAATCAAAGAGTAAGCCTGTGATGGAGCCACTTGTGCTGCAGCCGGGATATCAACAACACTGTTAACATTCTGCTCATTAGAAAAGATTTACTTTCTAGAACACATGATAATCATATTTGCTGGAATGTGCTACTAACCATTATATCAGTGTTTCCAATGCATTCAAAAGAATAATCCACTCCTTCATTAGTCATCTTTGTCAGCACCTCATGGATGGGATCCTCATTGTCCTTTGGGTTGATACACTCAGTGGCTCCTAACTCTTTAGCTTTTGCAAACTTGTCACTGTTTATGTCTACCCCAATGATCCTGGCAGCACCGGCTACTTTACATCCAATGATTACAGAGAGGCCGACTCCTCCTAACCCAAATACAGCACAGGTGGATCCAGGCTCAACCTGTAGTGGGGGAAATGTTCAGACAGAAGTGTTGAATCATAACACAATTCACCATGATATAGTCAGATCAGTTCAAAGTCACATTCCTCCAAACTTCCCCAAATAAAGTGCTGGCAATGCAGGGTGGACTGCACACCCAGTTCTGATTTAGGGATGACTTGCTTTTCATTCCACTCAATATGCATAACTATTGACTATTCATAGAAAATTAAGGGAGCAACAGAGAGTATGTTAGAAGTATTGCAAGACTTCATTTCGGTCCAAAACAGCAGGGCATCCAAGCCTTTCTAAGGTGCCAAATGTGTGCCTAATTTTTTTTTTAAATGTTGGGCCGTTTTGATTCCAAATAATTTACAGTTTGGAGCCCAGTAAAATGATGCACAGGCAGGGGTTCTCTGAATCTCTCTGTGACAATGTTTTTGAAAATAAAAACAACGGGTTGATAGAGCAAAACAAAAACGTACACTCCTAAGGGTTTAGACCAGAGTTGACCAGCATGACGCCATTTGGAATGGTCCACCAGTACCAGAAATTGGGTCTGCCCAGAAGTTGAGTCAAACGTCTGCATCTGCTTGATGGGCCCCAGCTCCGCTCTGCTGCGGGAAAAGAGGCCACCCCCACATCCCAAGGTAAAATGCTTAGAGTAGTGATGGGGTGGGGAGTTAAGTGAAAAAAAGGGGGGACGGAGTAGAATGATGAGAGGAGTATGGGGATTGAGTGAGAGAAGAGTGGATTGAGTGACAGAGGAGGATGGGGGGGAAGAAATTGAGTGAGAGAAAAGATGGGTGGGGGGAGAAATTGAGTAAAAGACGGGGAGGGAGCAATAGGACAATGGTCCGCCAGAAAAAAATGTGCCCATTTGTCTGCTCATCTGAAAAAAAATGATTGGCCACCCCTAGCTTACACAAATGAGTAATACAGTATATGGCATATCACAGGAAATCATTGTACAAGCATCCCTTTTGTTAATGTTTTTTACGGTGTACACGAGGGGGGTGGCCAAACTAAGTCCTCAAGAGCAACCAACAGGGCAGGTTTTATTGACATCCCTGCTTCAGTACAGGTAGTTCAATCAGCAGGTTTTAAATGGATATCTGTGCTTGAGCCATCTGTGCTGAAGCTGGGATATCCTTAAAACCTGACCTGTTGGTGGCCCTTGAGGACTGAATTTGACGACCCCATGTATATAAAATGATTGGTCTTCTAAGCATGTACCCTACGGTCCTTTCAAGCATGAAGTAAACATTTGGAAGAGAACATGATTTGCCCTTTAATGTGAGTTAAAGAAAAGTCAGATGCCTTGTCTGGTAGATTGATATACTTTGTGAACACCTCATAAGGAATGCAGCTTATTAATACACTATGGGGATTGGTTATAAAAGTCTGCAGGCTGCAAAATGCATAACAAATAATGTACCAAGTCTACCAATGAAGAAATTTCCATTCTGTTTCCCCGCCAGCAGATTTTGCATTACTTTGCTGCAATATGACTGATAAATAACACCTACTGCAAATTAAGCCATTCAGTAATCTAGTTATCAACGTCTCCAGGCTGCAAAACTGGAGCTTGTTGGCCAAAAAAAAAACAGTCCCCAGGGTTATCAAAGAAAAGGAATCGTATTGAAACAATGGAATTTGCTCCTTAGATAAATCTGGAGCAGTGTTTCTATTAACCTGGAGAATGTAATAAACACACCCCCATGACTGTTGATTAGATGTTGTTTAGATATTTATCAAAGTCCCATGACTATGAAAGTTGTGTAAGATGTGCTGCACTGGATTCATCACTGAAGGCATTCTCATCTATCACAGTTTATGCAGGTTTGCAGCTTGGATACTTTGAGAATAGTGTCTAAAGTAGAACACAATGCAGATTATTTATCATAGTATTCTGGCTGCAAAACAAAGGCAGAAAGTTGTACAAAAATAGTGTCAGATTCATTACAAAAAAAAAGTATTCAATTGGAAGCTATGGAACTTTTTTGTGTGATAAATTTGATGCAGTTTTCCCAACACTTTTACAGCCTAGTTTACTAGGATGCAATAATATTGTAGAACGTCTGATTGTGTCCTACAGTAGCTGTTTACTACCAAATGCTGAAGGTCCATGCTGACCCCTCAACTAAGCCTTAAAACACATCAACATTTTGTCCCCTGTGAAAATGCATATTTTATGTTTGTGAAACCCGCAGTAGCATCCAATCATGTTTTTTTACTTCCTAATGATTAATGATAAATTAACACTTACCTTGGCAATGTTCACAGCAGAGCCATATCCTGTGGAAAACGCACAGCCAATCAAGCAGACTTTATCCAGGGGGGCATCGTCACGTATTTTAGCAACAGATATTTCGTCCACCACAGTGTATTCAGTGAAGGTGCTGGTGCCTATGAAGTGGTATATCAGCTTCCCCTTGCAGGTAAATCTGCTGGTGTTGTCAGACATCAGCCCAACATATTTACCAATGCTGTTTAAGAGACACAAACAGTTTTGTTTTTTTAAAAGCACTCATGATATGTTCCTAATCTGAGATTTACTTTAAACTTTCATTCTCATCACATTGAATTTCTGGATCTACAATTATTTGTGGACATTGACAAATTAATCCAAACAGTTGTTTACAGGAAATTAAATTCAAGGAATACATTTCTTAGGGCGAACAGCTGCCATCCATCTCATGTAATTAAAGCCATACCTAAGGGACAGTTCCTCAGACTGAGAAGAAACTGCTCTACACCCAGTGGTTTTCTTTCTCAGTCTGAGGATCTGGTAAAAAGGTTTTCAGACAGGGGATATTCCCAATCCCATATACAGTAGCAGTTGCTTTTGATAATGCGTTGCAAACAGAGAGGGTGTCATTGTTACCCACATGTTCTACTGGGGATTCCCGTCTTGGTACTAATAAGGAGAAATATGTGAACAAGCACGGTGCACATGGATTGGCAAATTCCAATAATAAATGTCCTCTTTTTATTTCACAATTTAATAAACAAAGTGGAAAAATTAACTCTATTATTTCCAAACATTGGAATGTCCTATCTATGGACCCTGTTCTTAAAAAATATGTTGAATCTGGTCCTGCATTCGTATACCGTAGAGCGAGAACAATTGGATCATATGTTTCCCCAAGTCACCTAATTACTCCTGGGTCTGATAGACCTTTTATCACCAGGGGTTCCTTTAAATGTGGTTCTTGTAGCGTATGTAAACATATGAAGCCGGCAAAAAGTTTTTTTCAGGATGTCTTGCCGCAGTCACATGATGGGATTAAATGTAAAATCAAGGAATTTTATATTAATAATTTCATAAGTTGTAAAAGTCAATTTGTCGTATATCTCATAACATGTGGCTGCGGCAAAAGATATGTGGGAAGAACGAGTAGAGCTCTCAGGGTCAGGATGTTAGAGCATTTAGGGCTCATAAGATTGAAAGATACAAATCATCCTGTTTCTAAACACTTCACAGAATGTGGTCAAGGAGGGATTGGGAATTTCTCCTTCCTGGGCATTGAATTGGTTAATTGTAAACCTAGAGGAGGTGATCGCGTCAATCTTCTGAACCGTAGGGAGGCGTATTGGATTTTCATTCTCCAAACGCGCTTCCCTATGGGTCTGAATATTGATTGGCAGCTAACCCTTTTTTGTAATATACTAATTTACACTTGTATATGTCAAGTAATAATTTGGGTTAATAATTGGTGGATTTTGATCAAATAAAACTTGATTATGTTCATATAGTATACAGCATACTTGTTATCTCGCGTTTTGTGTTCACTTTAGATGTATTATATAATGCCATTTATGTATTACATTATGATATATTTTCCCTGGTATTTAAGTACCATTATATATTACTTGTGTTTTTGATGTTATTCATATGTTTTTAAATTATTACATTTAGGTTTTTAGGTATGTTTTTTATCTTTAATTCTTCTCTTTATGATTAGATAAGGAGGCCAGCAACTTTCCTAATCTGATTCATATATTTTGTAGAAAAAAAGATATCCAACAGCCCATACACGTAAAGGTGACATGAGCACTTTATGTATTATTGTTTGTTAATTATATGTATTATTTATTTATTAACATGGTAGAAGGAGACCTTACTACAGGAATGGATGTAATGGTTAGAAGAGATTGGCGAATGTGTCACAATTCGGTCCTTGCAGGGTTTCTTTTAATATTTGATTGGCGAACAAGTATTTGCATGCAAATTCATACGAATGGATGCAATTTCACCAGTGGGCATTATGAGAGAGATCTATACCTGGGTTAATTTGCGAATTGGATATACAAATTACTCCCTTTAGCATATTTCTCAGGCATCTCAGGTGTGCCCAGTTTTTGTTCACATGTCTTTCCACATGTGTTTTGGAGGTGTGTTTGAGGGGATATATATAGCACTTGAAAGAGTTCACTAAAACAAAATGACACTGCAGGCACCCTCATGTCACAATTTCTTTTTCAGTATAAAAAATTCTTTGAAAATATAACAGTGACAACGTAGAGTGGAATCCTTTGTATGCATCATTCCCAGTTTTTGCCGATATAAAGGCAGGATTTACTCTTCTTAACAGGAACACATCAGTAGCACAGGCATTGAACAGGAGTGATCCTCGTACGCGTTTCGCGCTGTTCAAGCGTTTTATCCTGTCAATGCCTGTGCTACTGATGTATTCCTGTTAAGAAGAATAAATCCTGCCTTTATATCGGCAAGATTCCCGTTTTTTGTTGCGCTGTGCTTTCCTTTCCCTGGCTGTTGGGCTGCTCGGGATTTTCAACTTGCTTTGTATTGTATACCTCAACGGAGATGCACGCACCTTCTTGAGACCGGATCGTCTTCAAGTGCTGTGAGTAGTGACATTTTCTATGCTGTTACGTGATCAATCTATTAGGCACGTTCTATAGAGCCGTGCGCGCAGTTTTTTAGTTGGCTGATGTTAGTCAGCCTTTCTATACGAGGGACGCGTGCGCGTACGGCAGGGAGAGGGGAGCCGAGAGACAGCGGCGAAGATGAAGAAATTCATCTTTGCGCGCCGCTGCCTGCACTCAAATGTATGTATTAGTGTGTGTGTGTGTGTGTGTGTGTGTGTGTGCATGTATGCGTGGATGTGTGTTTGTATGGATGTGTGTGTTCACATCTCACTGTTGTTACTTTTATTTGGCTTGCATCTATCCATCTGTTACGATAGGTTGTGCAGCACTAGTGTGAAAAAACTTGTCTCATTTTCTCTATGTTAAAATAAACAATAGTGAGGTGACATGTATTGCTGAATACTTTTTTTTATCCTTTATGCAATATTGTTTGAACTTTTTCGTTCACTAAAGAACATGCTCTTATACTGACTAACAGTCTCCCGGTGCTTTTCTCTTCATTTATATACAGCACATTTTTTCATTTGCTTCTGTACCTTTATTCCCCCTTTTCTTTACACTCCCCACGCATTTCTTTTGCACTTTTTTGCTCATTTGTCCCTCTCCTTGATTCACGTGCTTTTTGTCTCCCCCTTTTTTGATGTTTATTCCATATCATTATGGATAAGTTTATACGTTTATTTTTTATTATAGTTTGCTTTTCTGTTCGTATCCGTATTTTGAAAGTCAGCTATATGTGTATTCTGCTTTTTGTACTAGCCTTGACATATTTTGATCTGTTTTTAGTAAATACCTTTCTTTTAATCTATTTTGTCTACTTGATATTTTTTGCTGTTTGAGTGCTGGGAACTTTCTTTTTTTTTCCATTAGATTTGAGAGATTAATTTCCCGTTGCACCTCCCCTCAGGCATTCATTTCTAATCATACATGATTGTAGTTGTACTGTCTATACCATATAGTTTTATATATAGCACATGTGTAGAGCTCGCAAAGGTATTTCGTTTTTTTAATATTAATTCTGCTGTGGTTACTTCTACCATATTTACATATATACAGTGTATTACTCTTTAGTGTTACTTAGTAAGTTGGGTTGCAGGAGTGGGGAGTGGAAATATGAGTATTTATGCATGTCATGTCTATGTGGGGAGACAAAACACACCCAAAAAAAAGATACCAGGGAAATATTTTTTTTAAATGATTTTAAACACATTTAAAATTGTATTTCCACAGTCCTCATGACTCTAAAATGATAACATGCTTTGTGATCACAATGTAAACTTTGTGGTCCCTGCATAGTTCCTTATTTCTTTTTCTGCACTGGAATTTATTGCATTGTAATGATTGTAAAATCTTTCAATGTACATTCTGATTAAATCTGAGACACTCTAAGGCTGCAGCCAGGTAGGGAATGGGCGCACTGGCGCTTGTGCACTGCGCCCTGCTCAACCACATTGCCGCAATGTGTTTCATCGCGGCCAGCGTGAGTGCGCCCGCCCACTCACGCCACCCTGGCCGGGGCCTAAACCACGTGTTCCAAGAAAAGATACCATTTGATCAAAAATGCATGCTATTAAACAACCATAACAGGTGAAGTCTCCAGAGGCTCTGACATGAATATGATAAAAATGATAACTAACTCAGTTTTATAACATAAGTTGCTCTTCGGATTTACACAGCATCTGCATTCTCCACACTGAGGCATGAAAAGCGGGATGACTTTGTCTCCTAGAAAAAATAAATACATATATTAAAACTGCAAAACTGAACACAATAAAAATTAAATATCCAAAATGAAACATTATTGAACTCTAAAAATGTATGTCTTTTTAATATTAAGGATGTCACCATTTTTTGTGTCAGGATTTTAGCTCTATTTTAAGATAATGGGTAAGACAAAGAGCTTTTGAAACTGGCAGTTATACTGTATACTATTTTGCCCCAAATAGATTGTATTATTGTCCATTCCTGGGCACAGACAAAGCACTAAGAACTCTTCTGGAAAGCTAGCAGCACCTACAGCTAATAAGGCTGGTCTCCTGAATGAACAGGAGTTTAAAAGGCAGACAGAGAGCTGCCACAGTGAGATTATTTTCCCCAGAGAGGGGGATATACTTTTCCCTGGCCAGGAAGGAAGCTGGTTGGCACAGTTCCCCACGCCTGCTGGGACTGCCTGGGTTGCCCACCCAGGAAGAACAAGCCTGCTAAAGAGTTAAGGACAAGAGACTGCTGTGGGAGCTGGGCTGTCCTGTCCAGGTTTCTGGATCCAGAGGGATTTCCTGGACTCCCTTGGGATCGAGTCCCCAACAGATAAGGACTTAATAATGTATATTTTTATGCCTATGGACTTTTGGTATTGTCAGATAGACCTTAACCCTAAACGGGAGAGTGTTTTGGACTGGTAACAAATTTATTTGGCCAGCAAAGTAGAGAAGAACATGCTGTGTAGACAGTCTCCTAAATAGGAGTAGATCTTTATTTTATGCTTTGTTTGTTTTTTAAAGGGACGATGGGCTTATTGTATTTTGGTTTATCGCCTGTAAATAAAACCCTGTTCAACGAACTCTTCAGTTTCTTGCTTTTAATATGGAACAAAAGAACCCGCAATGTGACAGAGGCATCACAATATATATGTGTATATATATATATATATATATATATATATATATATATATATATATACACACACACACACACACACACACACACACACACACACACACACACATACATACATACATACATACACACATATATATATATATATATATATATATATATATATATATATATATATATATAGTAACGTTATGGTGAGTAAAAAAAAAGTGACAAAAACCATCCACAGCAAAGCATATAGCAAATGTAAATATACTGTATGCTCATTTGCATGTCTTAGGCAGGTCTGCAACCCCGCCTTTCACCATTATCACCCAGCACACAGCACTTCCACTGCAGCAAGGGATTCTGGGTTGAGCCCCTGATGAAGTCATCATAAATGATGAAACGCGTAGGGCGTGGCTAAGGCAGAGGAGACATTGTCCCACGGAGACCTTCACTACGGACTGAGAATACTGCAGGTTGTGAGAGGCAAAGCAAAACAGAAGTCCGGATCCTCCGTTTCCCCTGGTGGTGCAGCAACCAGAAGCAGGCAGCTAAGGGCCTGGTTCCCGGAGGGATTTCCTTTGCGGGGCACCCGACCGGGTGGACGTCACTTCCGGTTGAAGGAGACCACGCGGATAGTATACAGGAGAGGACACCATTGCTGAGTCGGACGGCAGTATTGGCTTATGAGGGCCTATCTCATACCTGCTTGTATACCGTGTACACTTGTGAGTGGGCATTTGTCTGTTTTTATTGTTCCATAAACCGAATTGTTAAACTTTAATGCACTAGGTGTGCGCCTGTTTTTTTTCTTTTTTTTTCCATAGGTATCTACAGGGAGTAGTGATCCCTTCTAAACGGGCTGCCTAATACCTGGATGCGTTTACTTGGAACAGGACTCTGTGTGTTTTTAAGGTTTTCTATGGATTGATCCATTGACTTTTTACTTTATTTTTATTACTTTTTTATATCTTTCACATTTTAATATATATTTTTTATTAAAGTTATATTACTTGTAATTTTATATGCATTATCTTAAAGTAACATAGGTTTTTTATTCATTTACCTATCTTAGCCAAACCATTGGTTGTGTAATCACAGCTAGTTAGACATACACACAGTTAGCAGGTTATTATAGAGGCGCTACTTTGATTTTTTTTATTGTTTATTTTTTTTTGTTTGAACTGGATTGGTCATCACTAGAGTCTAGGCGCAAAGTTCACCTTTCCTGTCTTGCCTTTAAATTCTTTATGGGCAAGCTACCCAGCTATCTGAACAAGCCCCTACCACATGCAGCATTTATCACCTGAGATCAGACTCCAAAAGACTGTTCATGGTCCCAAGGCTCAACAAAGTATCCAGACGTTCCTCCTTCTCTTACCGTGCACCCCAAAACTGGAACAACCTACCAGAGACTTTCACATCCACCACCAGTCTAAGTGCTTTCAAATCTAAGGCTGTCTCACATTTTAATCTGGTCTGTAACTGTTTCATTCGCCCATAATATATATTTTCTTTAACAGTGCATGCAATGTCTTGTATATAATGTATACCCTGTTCATTTATGTAACTGTATTTGTAACCATGTATTATTTGTCCTAACTCTGTGCCCAGGACATACTTGAAAACGAGAGGTAACTGTCAATGTATTACTTCCTGGTAAAATATTTTATAAATAAAATAAATAAATATACACTGGCGACACACTTTATTTGAGCTCGGCTAGTCCCACGAATTCGGGTATACTCGGGTGTATTGAGGTTTGTGACTGTTTTCTGCCCGAGTGCATTGCGTTATTTTCCAGGCAGGGATTAAAGCATTTTATTCCCGCTGGCTGCAATACTGCACAGTATATATATATATACTGCATTACAATTCATGAATTTATGCCATCTGGTAGACACGCGAAGCATTGCAGCCTATTAAATCCTAATCATTATCATTTAACAGATCAGCCGCCCGTCAGCCAGGCATGAACCCAGGCTGGGAAGGCAAACGCAACGGGGCTTGTCAGAGGTGAGGAGCGGCGCATTCCAGGTATCTGCCAGGTACATACTGGGTATTTGCTCGAATAAAGTGTGTCGGTGCAGTATATATATATATTTAAACATAAATCCGTGTAAGCAATGGGGGATATGTATCAAAGTCTCCTAGCGTCATAAGGGGAAGAGTCCCTATCTGGGGCCTTCCCTACAACACTCCTCTACTATAGCTCAGGGCCTAACTGGTGCCTAGGGCAAGATCTAGGCCTAGGCCAGGAAGCACTGCTCCCTGGATGCTACCTTCTTCTTTGCCTTCTCCGTCTAGACTGACTTGCTGGCCTTCCGCGCACGGAGTGTATCCTGTTTCTCGCAGTGCTCGGATTCCATTGACTGGTACAGTCCTATGTGTTGCAGTCCCTCTCTCTTGGGATTCTGGGACTTGTAGAACCGCAGCTGCATCTGCGGAGCTGTCCTAAGATGACCGCCACACTCCTCAAACTGCGCATGCATGATTATCAAAATGGCCACCCCCACCTCCCGATTGGACGGAGCTCCGGCCAACTAACTGACAGCTCACCCGCACTAGAGGCAGGGTAGGGGCTCGGCTACATTTTTTTAATGTGCAAAGTAACGTGGATTATTTTCAGTTCACTGGGAGTAGAAAAAATTATCTTGAACTAAAACAATGTAAGGGAAGACATTATACCTGGGTTCTGCTTTATTGCTAGTCTTACCTGGTTTTATTTTAGTCACTCCTTCTCCCACACTCTCCACTATACCGGCAGCCTCGTGGCCCAAAATCACTGGAAATTTCAAGCCACTCATTGTTCCACTCAGAACATGGTCATCTGAGCGGCAAATCCCTGAGGCCACAATCTGCATGAAGTCATGAGATTCTGATTTAGATACTGACTCTTGTACAGAAAACTACAATATGCAGCATCATGTCTCCTTGTAAAACTGTAATCACTTGGATAATTACATAAATTCAGGTGAGTCTAAATAAGTGGTGGCCAACTCCAGTCCTCAAGGTCCACCAACAGGTTAGGTTTTCAGGATATCCCTGTTTCAGTGCAGGTGACTCAATCAGTGGCTCACTCCTACTGACAGCCTCTGATTGAGCCGCCTGTGATGAGGCAGGAATATTATGAAAACCTCACTTATTTGTAACCCTTGAGGATTGAAGGTGTCCACTCCTGGTCTAAATAAATGTTTGACAGTAAATGATCAGATGCAAGAAAATCTCCTTTTAACAGTCAATACAAACGTTTACAGTAATTAAAAAAGAATGGCAGCATCTATACAGCCTTCGTCCGCGCGGAGGCATGCGCATGCGTGACGTCACCTGTGTGAAGCGGGAGCGTTTGGTGGATAAGGTAGACGCGCTGTTGGGGGCATCTAGGGGTGTGTATAGGGGCGTGCCTGTGACATCACAGAGCTAGTTCGCCCTCATTGGGCGAACTGCTCATGTGACCTGCCCGTTGCACCGATGAATCAGTTTGAACTGATTCCTCGCACACCGCACACCCCATACTTCTGTCGCGCGGGGTCTATGGGCGCGATCAATGCCTTAAGGCAAAGTGATCGTGCTGCGCACGCCTCCGTGCAGTCTTCGGCAGCATGGACGCCACCTAAATGTGCAGAAATCTTTCGCCTACTTATATTTTGAGGACAGATGCTGAAAACGGAAAAATTAACAGGTCATCTTCACCTTTATGCGAACTTCATAAGCTTTTGGGGGAGCGACTTCAATCTCCTCAATGCTAAGCGGGTCATGGGGGCCCCAGGCCACAGCGGCCTTGCATTTAATTACCTATAAAATAGAAAACATACATTAACATTGATTGTAAATGCAACTGGAAAAAACATTACTATAACTTTGAAAGTTAATCATTAAAGTCTTAGTGAAACTGTGTTATAAAATCAGCCTAAATGAAGTAATACTGTAGTTAAGTCAATGCATGGAATATTGCATACCATGGGCTGTTTATAGCTGTGGGAATGCAAATAGATTTAAAGCTTCACGTATTCTCTCTCTGTCCTCTGAGCACAAGTGAAACGTGAACTAGGTTACGTCAGTGAACAGCCAGTGGGAGGATAATTAATATTTGTGACACAGTATCATTTACACCTGTATATGTTATCACTACTGAAATAGGATGGAAGAACTCAATAATATCTGTGCCAATTTAGTATGTTTTGTACAGAGATACAAGGCAAGAATAAAGATGGGCGAATGTTTTCTCAGAAATTTGAATCTGCCGCGGATTAGTAAATTCATTTCAGCCACAGATCTTCGCGGAGCTGGTTAAAAAAGGCGCATTTGTTTTTTTTTCTACTACTGAAAAATCGCAAATGTATAAAATCCCGCCCTGACGGTCCCAACCTGACTACCCACATACTCACCCTGCCACCAGCCCAGTCCTACGCTCCCTCCTCCTTCCCTCACAATCACAAAGGAAGTTAGATGGGCTAAGCAGAGGTGCACATGGATTTAAAATGTGATCAATCACGCAGGAGGTAACCAGTGGCAGATTCAGGAGAAGCAATTCTGGATTTGTTAGGGCCCAATATGCCTTTAAGGAGTCATGTGCCAGTTGGATTTTGGCTAGTTGGCCCATCTCTAGGCAAGAGCCAAAAAGGGAACAACATAATGATTATGTCAAAGAGATGATTAGCCTCCTGTGTACATCTGATTGCTAAATATCCAGAGATAATTTAAACCAGTAGCTACTGCTTACAGTATAAATTCACTGTAAAATGGATGCTGATTTGAAAATAAACATGGTAATATTTCCTCATTTGCATTACATCGTTTGCATATTATATGGAACTGACAAGACAGAACAAAATCCCTATATAAAAAAAATTCACACGAAACATAATTCTCACTGTTTCAGGAATGTTTTCTGTGGGACTTATTTCTTTGATAAATCTATTGCAATTTATTTGCTCTTGTTTTGCAGCCGGTAAACTTTGATAACCAACTTTCTTGGTGCGGAGGGGAAATAAAAAGAATGGCAAAAAATCAATATGTTTAATGCTATTTATAAGCTAAAGCTGTAAAATTCCGGGCATTACTGAAATCCCTGCTCTCTGATTGGATAAAATTCTGGGCATTATTCATTCAGTAATGCCCGGAATTTTTGCAGCTTGCAATGGGTGTATTTCCAATGTGTTTATTTCCAGCCAATCAGCTTTCAGAACAGCTCTGAGGCAGGGCAGCGGATTGGTCAGGAGGCAGGAACATCTCTCAGACAGGGCAGGGGATTGGCCAGATAGGAGCAGCAGGCAGTGACTCCTCCCTCTCCCTCGTGAACAGAGCTGACAGATATAGTTAAATTGGGGAGGGAGAGAGTGTGTAGCTGCAAAGTGTCTGCAGTTTGTTTGTGGCTGCAGTCTCTCTCTCTCTCTCTCTCTCTCTCTCTCACTCTCTCTCTCTCACTCTCACTCTCTCTTTCACACTCTCTCTCACTCTCTCTCACTCTCTCTCTCACTCTCTCTCTCACTCTCTCTCTCACTCTCTCTCTCACTCTCTCATAAGCGTATATAGATGTGCTTTAATGTATTTACCATTTTATTTTAATAAAAAAATCTATACAACTATACAAAAGTGTCTATTATTATTATTTATGAAAAAAAAAGCCTACATTTAGCCTATAATAGTAACAATCCCCTCAGAACAGGGCATTTCTGGCCAATAATCCCCTGGCTGGGTTAAAGTCCCTCAGCTTCGCCTCAAGCCTTCATCTCATCCACCCAGGGCATTATTAGCCAGTAATGCCATGTTCTGAGGGGATTATTACTTAATTAATGACATATTTTCTGGAAATCATGACCACAAATTGTATCGAAATACATGTTTTTCCTCCTGCAGAATTTTTTCAAATGTGACCTACATGCAAAACATATCAATTAAATCCTGAAAAACATTGTCTACAGACTGTGTTTATCTTATTATTGTAATATACTTGAGTGAATACAGTTTTTTTGGACTATTGTAGTCTCCGTTTTCTAATTAGAGACTTGATAAATAGCACCACTCCTTTTTTCTGCTCTTTTAACTTTCCCATGTTCTGTGGCTTTTGTAAGCTATCACATCTACCCGTAATTTCTTCCTTTCCGTCTCTGTTCACAGCACAGTTTGTTTTACTGTCTTGCAAAGTGTTTTTTCTTTATTGCTCTATTTTTCATCCTACTACATGCTATTTCTCTCCCAAACTAGAATCTCTCCATTAAGCTCTCCCATTGTGTTAGCTTTCCCTGCTCAATGTAAACTGTTCATCAAAGTTTTCAGGCAGCACAACTGGGGGTACAGGACATGGGCAAAAGGAATCAGATTATTTAAACAAGACAATCTTATTGATAAATACAGTATGCTGAGGATGTTTCTATCACCTCTGCCTCTGTTATGCAAAGAGGAGACCTTTAAGGTTCTTTAGGCTAAGACCCTGCTGCACACGCCAGGCGCCTGCCTTGGGTCCTGGCGGCGCATGCACGGCACTTCACCGTGATTTGCGGTCTGAAGGGAGCTTTTTTCGGTGCAGTTGGGCATGGCCAAGATGGGTCGTGTGGGTGTGGCCATGATGAAGGGGGCGGGCCATCACTGCTGGGAGACATAGGGCTCACTGTGCTTCCACAGTGCTCCCCCTGTCTCCCCCGTTTCCAGCAGTGTTCATCGGACACCTGCAGATATTAGCAGAGGCTTCTAGTCGGGCGGGGGGAAGTGGAGCACAGCTCCCTGCCACAGGACACACTGATCACACATATCGCTGGGTTTACCGGGGGGGAGTGGGGGGCTGGCACCAAGAAGCCCTGCGAACCAAGCACTCACCTACAGTATACACCAGCCGGGGCATCCCTATACCCCCACCAGTGAATTCCAGCACCTCTCTGATTGGCTCCCTGGCACACCACGTGACGCATAGCCGCACAGGATTACAAACCTGATGTAGCCCCTGCCGGCTGACGCGTCACAGCACAGTTAGCCTGGGAATGCGGAGGGACCGGGTACAGCTAGGAAGAGGTAAGGAGCTTGTCATGGAACAGGAATACCCCTGTCTGCCTCTTCTGTTTCACCCCCCCCTTTCTTTGCAGCCCTGCTTGTCAGCTTCTCAGTGCCAGCTGTATGTGTTTGGATCTGTACACAAACACAGTGCTTGTGTGATAAATACAGTGCCATTTCCTCTCTCCCAGCAGCTTGCTGTATTAGAGATGCAACATTATTGCTACATGTTGTAGCTCCCCCAGACACTCCTGTGAGTTGCCATAGCAGCCCCAGCCTTTCTCTCAAATGGACTGGTCTGCTTTCTCCCCCTCTGCTCTGCCCACAGATGGTCTGTCCCCAGGCTATCTTATTACCCAGCACACATTGGCACTTCCTTTCCACCATATCTCTGGACGAGTGAGTACCTTGCTGTAACCCATGTAATGGTACTGCAGGATTATCTTTTCACCTCCCTTTACTACTAAGCACACACAGAGATATTTAGTCCTACACCTACACCTCTACACAAGAGACTGTTTTTCCCTGCTTTCTACAAATAAAGTAAGAAAAGAAACAGACCTTGTCGTGCTTGGAAAAGAGGGCCGAGTTGACACTATCTGAGCTAAGTCATCTTACACGTGACCCCCTGGCTTCCAGAAAAGTGAAAATATATCGTGTGCCTTACAGACACTTACAGGAGCTGCTACTCCAGACTCCTTGATAAAACAGAGCAGTCTCTGCAGACAAAGTAAACACCAAGTAGCTCAAACTGCACACAGCCTGCAGCCTTAACAGACAAGCAGCAGCCTACACTGCACAGCAGCTTTGCAAACAAACAGTGCTTCTTACACAAACCTAACTGCTTTTCTCTGTCTGAGTTCACCCCCTGCACAGCCCCATAGTGAGGAGCCACCATCTCACCTACCCCTGTGCATGTCCCCACGGCTAGCGCCATCAAGGGCCACGCTACCGGACACCCGCCAGGACACGGGTCAGAGCCACCGGACACCTGTGAGTACAGCTACCCCTACGCTGCACGCCGCAGGACACCGCTCGGCATCATCTGAGACAGACGCCCATCGTTGACTAAGGTAAAAGACCGCACGCCACACGCGCTGGCTAAAGGCCTACACACACCTACAGCATGGCAGAACTCAGAGCCTCACCAGACATCACGCAGGAAAGCGATCACTCAGACACAGAGACCTCTGCGCAACTGCAACAGGCGCAGACAGACGCAAGGCCTAAACGGACAGTCACACTGACACAAAAGGCCCACGAAAAATATGAGACTGACATTGAAGCGCACCGAGCAAAATTAGAGTTGGCCTGGGAAACAACCACACTGAGAATACGCAATGTTACTAGCGTTGGCAACTATGCTCAACAGCTCGAGCAAGCAATAACGCAATTAAGGACTGATCACTCACGTTATCAAGAGCTGTCAGAAGCATACATTACTTACCTGACCAGGGCCAACACCAGCGAAAGCCTACAAGAAAAAGACTTACAGAGTAACATTGACCTAACGCGTGACAGCCGTGTGCGATCCAATCACGGAGGCCGAGAGTAGGAGAAAAGACCTTTTGCTGGAAACAGCATCACAGCGCTCCAGCACATCCAGGCACTCATCAAGGTCAGCAAGATCAGCACAATCTCACGCGTCAAGCGCAAGCGCGAGCGCTACCAAGGCGCGAGCCACCGCAGAGGCCGCACGTGCCAGGGCCGAATACGCTCAGAAAGAGGCAGTCATGAAACTAGAAAGGGCCCGCTTAGAAGAGGAGGAGCAGGCAGCCACTGCCACCGCTGCACGGAAAAAGGCGGAGGTGAACGTCAACCTAGAGGCCCTAAACCAAGAGAAGGAAGCCGCCGCCGCCATAGCCCAAGCTGAAGTCTTAGAAGCAGCCGCAAGACAGGACGGCGGGGATCTACCATATAAACGGATAGCCTCAGAGGATCCAATCCAACGCACTGAAGACTACGTAAGGAGCCTCTTCAGTGTAAACACCAGCGCACCATCCCAACACAGATGGAGTGACTCCACAGACACCGAAGACTCGCTAGGCCCACGAGGAGAAGATGCTGTTCCTGCAATGGTACATGCTGCCTGGGATAGCCACAGCCGCAACAGTGATCCACACGCCAGTGCGCACATGGATGCACTACAACGGGCTCGCCATCCAGGTACACCCACACGGGAAAACACAGCCCCTCACACCGGCCAGCAGCCATAACGCGTCCACGCCAAGGAAGAGGCGACCGCACAGACCCTCCCAGCAATTACCTCAGAACGGGACCAACACGCCGATGCCTCAGGCCTGACAGACATAGCCAAGTACATGATCCGGCGTGACCTGGTGCACGCAGGACTCATCAGCTTCGACGACCACCCTGAGAACTACCGGACGTGGAAGTTCACGTTCAAAGATGCAATCAACAGCTTGGACTTCTCCGCAAGGCAAGAGCCCAACCTGCTATTCAAGTTCCTGGGGAACGAATCCAGGGAGCACGCGAAGAGACTTCGGGCGGCAAATGCGCACCAACCCCAAGTAGGTCTTGACCTAGTGTGGGAAAGGCTAGAAGAGACCTACGGCAGCCCCGAAGCAGTCGAGGATTCACTCTTCAAAAGAATCGACAGCTTCCCCAAGATCACAACTAAAGACTACTCGAAGTTACGAGAGCTCGGGGACCTGCTGCAAGAACTGGAGTTCGCGAGGAAAGACCATTCCTTAATAGGTCTCAACGCCCTAGACTCAGCTCGTGGAGTGAGACCCATCCTGGAGAAGCTACCCTACAACTCCAAGAAAAATGGGTCTCACAAGGCTCCAAATACAAAAGGGAGAAGCAAGTCGCCTTCCCCCATTCTCATTCTTCGTGAGCTTCATCCGCGAAGCGGCAAGGACAAGGAACGATCCCAGTTTCATCCTAGGTGCGCAAACCACACACAGTGCAAGCAGCCTGAGGAATGAGAGACCAGTGGCGAGATACGGTAACACTCCAACACCCATCTCGGTCCGCAGGACGGACGTGCCTCCCACGACCCAAACTACTCCCGATCAGTCGGTCGCCGGAGACAAGGAACCAAGGGACCCAAACAAGGAATGTCCCATACAAAAGAAGCCACACCCACTTAACGAGTGCTTTGTGTTCAGGATGAAGTCCCTAGAGGAACGCAAGAGGTTACTTGGAGAATTCAGAGTTTGCTTCAGGTGCTGCGGTTCCACGACTCACCTAGCCAGGGACTGTAAAGAAGAGATCAAATGCACATTGTGCGAAAGTGACACGCACGTGACATCGTTACACCCAGAGGCGCTGACACTCCACCAACTCCACAACCGATCCTCCGTAGCGGAGCATGGCGGGGAGAAAGAAGAAGGAGAACCAACATCCGTCACATCACAGCGCACTGAGGTTTGCGGAAAAGAAGGTGACAAAATGTCCTGCTCAAAAATATGCCTTGTCGCAGTACACCCCCAGGGTCAACCTGAGAAGGCTATTCGGATGTACGCGATCCTCGACGACCAAAGCAACAGATCATTGGCGAAGACGGAGTTCTTCAACCTATTCAACTTACAGGACAATGCCTCACCCTACACCCTCAGAACCTGTGCAGGGTCAACTGAGTCGACAGGGAGAAGAGCAAGCGGTTACGTCATACGTTCGGTGGATAACAGAGTGAAGATAGCTCTCCCCACACTCATCGAGTGCAACCACATGGCCACAAACAGGGACGAGATTCCCACACCGGACATGGCACGTCATTACCCGCACCTCAAAGGGATAGCCAACTACATCCTGCCGGTAGAACAAGGAGCCAAGATCTTGCTGCTGCTCGGCAGGGACATCATGAGGGTGCATAAAGTCAGAACACATTTGCCCAATATATAAACGGACAGGCATTCAGCATTAAAGTCCCACTGACTGCCCTGCATGATCGCGTGTTCAATCACTCAAGCTATACATCAGAGAGTTTATCTGAGCCATTGTAAAGTGTCTACCAGCTTTTTTCAGTTAATTAATTTAATGCCAATTAGAGGGTGTATATATACTAGCTACACTGCTCACAACGTCACTCCTGAGGACGCCTAGGATAGGTGAAACGCGTAGAGTGACGCTGTCTCTACCCACCGGAAGCCTCGGATGCTGATGACGTCACTTCTGGTCGCTGACACGCACCCGTGACACGCACAGCAGAGAAGGAGAAAGATCCGAGAGAGAGATTCCATCCGGTGGCAGCACAGAGCGAAATTTGCAGAGATCATTGAGATCTAAAATGCTGTTTTTTATCTTGCACCATGTGAGTAGATTGGAATATAACTACTTCATTTATTAAATTGTCATACAGTCTACGCTATGTCCAGTGTTTTCCTACCCTAAGGTCAGCTGAGAACCACACTCCTCTGACAACAACATACTTGACAGACTGACACCAGTTCGTAAAAGATACCTTTATGTGTCTGTATCCTACCTCACGTTTGTGAGTATTCTGTGTACACATTTTTGGGCTAGACAATTTCTTTCAACATTGTTTGCACAATATTGCACCATAAGCATTTTTTATGTGTTCCCACATGGTATGCGCTTCCTGATGATCCACTTGCATAAAGTCTGTAAACAGCATAACGGACCCCACAATGCGCCATACGCCCAAAGACTTGACCTAGGATGGGTGATAGTGGGCAACGCATGCACCAACAAAGAGCACGGGCAAGACTATGTTGATGCCTGCAGAACGGTGGTAACAGAATGTGGGCACACATCTCTCTCTGAACCATGTCTTGGCTATCTCCAAGTGACCGAAGGGCCAAGTGAAGAGAAAAGACAAGGTCATACCCCTGAGATCAACAAAAACATCCTCACATCGGGGGGATGTGACAATGGCCTGGGATGCTCAGCAGTCCAGACAGCTAAGGATGATGAGTCGATTCCACCGAAGGAAGAAAGTAACCTCCCAAAGGTGACCGACAAAGGGATCATCCAAATGGCAATAGACGATCAAACAGTCCTCTCGTGAGCAATGGCACGACTAAGATGTACAGTTGTTCATCTCCACAGAGTATCAAGTGTCAAAGCAACCAGCTGCCACGGCTGGCATAGCCGCAAAAGATTGCGCCCCGCAGGTGAAGCCACAGTGTCAAAAAGACTGTCCTTTCACACGTCTAAAAAGAGACAGCCACAGAGACATTTCATAAAGGCATTTACTAGGGCAAAAGAGACTGTTCTTCGTCACGTCCAGGGAGACAATAACCTCCCGATGGCAGTCAACAAAGAGACACAAAAGCGTTTCACCAAACTACGTGGAGATGTTCTCGTGCAAGAGAAATGCACCGATGATCTACGGTGCACAGCGTTCCAGACAACAAGGGACGACGACGAACAAACACCATTGAGGGAAGATAGAGGATTCCCGAGGTTAACAGTCAAGGAGCTCGTTAAAGACGGACCGTGAAGCCGGGTGAACCAAAAAGACGCCTCCTGAACAATAGAGAACCTGCCATCTCTAGGCTCACTTCGCTCCGCCGTAACTCACAAGGAGAGCCGGAGACCAAAAGCAACTTTGTGGCCTTCATCCAGAAGAGACTCCTTACCGGCCACGCAAAGCCAGCACCTCTAATGAAGGAAGGTGAAGAATGCCGGTACCTCCAATCATCTAGGGCCTACCACCCTCAGGAACCTGATCAAATCCGTTGTCCCGCTTCCACAAGGAGCCAAAAGCCATCTCCTTCTGCCAAACGCCAGGTGATAGAGCGACAGGCTGCCACGGCTGGCATACCTACAAGGGGATGCACTCTGTGTGTGAAACTACAGAGACAAAAGGACTGCTCTCTCACAAGGCTAAAAGGAAACAGCGCCAGAGACCTTTACAAAAAGACATTGTGGTGCAACCAGCAAACCTGGAGCGGTTCATCCACCCAACATCCTTTGCTAAAAGACTTTGCCAAGGGATTTCAACGCCAGTGGCACCGAACGGTGTCACCTCGTTATGTAGACATGGACTTTGCATTATTATGTTTTTATGTTGTATGCATTGCACATATGTTCCACATAGCCTGTCATATAGTGGTATCTACAGATACCAGACGGGGAGTGTCATGGAACAGGAATACCCCTGTCTGCCTCTTCTGTTTCACCCCCCCCCTTTCCTTGCAGCCCTGCTTGTCAGCTTCTCAGTGCCAGCTGTATGTGTTTGGATCTGTACACAAACACAGTGCTTGTGTGATAAATACAGTGCCATTTCCTCTCTCCCAGCAGCTTGCTGTATTAGAGATGCAACATTATTGCTACATGTTGTAGCTCCCCCAGACACTCCTGTGAGTTGCCATAGCAGCCCCAGCCTTTCTCTCAAATGGACTGGTCTGCTTTCTCCCCCTCTGCTCTGCCCACAGATGGTCTGTCCCCAGGCTATCTTATTACCCAGCACACATTGGCACTTCCTTTCCACCATATCTCTGGACGAGTGAGTACCTTGCTGTAACCCCTGTAATGGTACTGCAGGATTATCTTTTCACCTCCCTTTACTACTAAGCACACACAGAGATATTTAGTCCTACACCTACACCTCTACACAAGAGACTGTTTTTCCCTGCTTTCTACAAATAAAGTAAGAAAAGAAACAGACCTTGTCGTGCTTGGAAAAGAGGGCCGAGTTGACACTATCTGAGCTAAGTTATCTTACACGTGACCCCCGGGCTTCCAGAATAGTACTGGTGGGAGGAGCATGGCCGCACGTGCCGCCAGCTGCACTGGGTATCTAGCCTTATAAAGTCTCCTGGTGGGTTCTGTATCTCTGGCAGCTACAGTAAACAGTACATAAAAGTGTTGACAGGAGCAGTTATGTGAACTGCACCCAGAAAAAATATTTTTGACTGTATCTACAGAAAATGTAAGAAACAACGAAAACAGGCGAAGAACACAGGAGAGGAGTTTACACCAAGTCAGACACCACAGAGAAGTGTGAAATCTATACAATGGGAAAAATCTTAGAAGCAAACACGTTATTTATCAAATTCCTCTGGCTGCAAAACAATTACAGTACTCTAGATTTATCAACAGAAAAGGTTCCATTGATATCAATAGGATCCAGTTTCTTTCATAATTTTGGTGGTTTATTGCGCCAATTTTTCAGCCGGGAGACATACTTTAACCCCTATATATATAATCAAAAACAGGACTGCAGCACTCACTGAAGAAATAGTGTATTTCTTCAGTGAGTGCTGCAGTCCTGTTTTTATTTGTTTCTATTTTGGAGCTGGATAGTGGACCTGGCCCCTCTGCAAGCACCCTGTCTGCTTACGGAAAGTTAAGTATTTTTTTGGATTTTCTCTGCATATGGTTTTCACACTGACTGCCCTGGACTTTCTTTTGTGTGTGTGTGTGTGTGTGTGTGTGTGTGTGTGTGTGTGTGTATATGTATATGTGTATATATTTTATTAGTGTTAGGGACCCTTGAGATGTGGTCTTCCGTGTAGTGGCTCAGGGGCTTACAACAATTTGGACAAAATGTTAAACTAAAAGACCATTTTATTTAAAAGATATCTATACATATATATTTAGGCACTGTACCGTGTATAAGTTTCACTGGATGTGCACTGAGCTCTGTCTGTGTTTTATGTTCGGTCTCTGGTTTTAAATATATATTGCCATGCTCAGTAGCACTCCTCTGTGACACATATATGCTTTTACATATGTTGTGGTTTTTTGGGGGTTCAATATGAGCTTGTAGGTGTCCTGCATGATATATATATATATATATATATATATATATATATATATATATATATATATACCCTATTATATATACACACACTGTATCTTATTATTAAAGGTGTGTCTGGTTATTGCTTCCGTAACCAGCACCCCAAGTGAAAATAACCTCGACACATTGGGCTTTGAGATACATGACTGAAATGTATCTCTAGGGATCAATTTTATTGCAAAAAGTTTGATTGTGTCACTTTATCATTAATACATAAGAACTTGTTCTTTGAGACATTTAAAGCAATTCCTGTAATTGCCCTAGAATTGAAGCCCCTTTGCTTGATACATATACCTCACTGCTTTCAGTAGGATTCTTTTGATTTACGCATCTAGTTTCTAGTGCATTTTATGCTTCATTTTCAACCCACATACAGTTTGCAGATCTGAGATCTTTATAAACCTCTTATTGCTTGCTGCAAATCAAGGGCATATATTGTGTTTTTTTTCTAACTTGTATTGCCTTCATGTGAAGCCAGGGAAAAAAATCCCCCCCCCCCCTTCCTCTCTCCCACCCTCTCTCCCCACTTATATAGAATTGAAAAGTTTTTGCTTACTTTTCCAGTGGTGCCCATCTCAATTCCAGTGCTTCTTATGAGGCAGGTTGTAATATAATTATTAGCTGTGTTAGGCAGTTATACATTTGCGTAAGTCCCAAGTTGATTCTACTGTCAGTTTTTGTACAGTAGATATATAACTGCCAGAACTGCACCCTCCCTCCCATCCAATGAAACGGTTACATTCCCATAACTACACCCACAGAGCATGCAATCTTGCTGTTTCCTCACAGATATAGGAGATCATGTATCAATGCTTCCCCTTTGTAAATCTTTTGAAATAATCTGCCATAAAAATGGGAAAAATATCTTGGGGTGATTTATAAAAGCTGCACTCCCCTCTAGGAGCCTACATAAGTTTATCTAATATAATACTAGTTTCTGCTGAATGAAGCATTAGCTTTAATAAATAAAATAAAAACAGCAAGGGAAAGAACATGAAGAGATCTAAAACAAATATAAAAAAAAATGTTGATAGTAGACGGCTGCAAAATAAGGTCACTAGATGAACCACAGGAATGAATTCAATTGATTTCTATATTTTCTTTAGTAAATATTGGAGGCGGAGGAGGAGGGGGGTAATTCTGCACTGTTTTTGCACCGATTTCCCCCCTATGTTTAGCCAGTAGAGCTCCTTTATCCACACTACTCACCTTTTCATATGCCATCTTGCCTTGCTAATATAGCTCAACCCCCTTAAACCGCTATCTGTTACAACGCGAATCCGCTTATAACGCGATGCAAGCGCGGCTCCCAATTTTCGTAGTTATGAATACTTTACAACAGGGCCGCCTACAGAAATCGTGGGGCCCGGGCAAACATTTTAAGCAGCCCCCCCCGTGTCGGCGGTATAGCCCGCCGTCCTCCCCCCCCCCCATTTCACACCTCACGAGCCCCCTCCCCATTTATTTCTCTCCCTCCCGTCTCAATCTCCTGCCTTGCATGTATTTCTCTCCCCTGCTTCTCACTCTTAGGCTGCGTCCATGGAAGGAAAGGCAGCGCTGAGCCGTGCGGACGCTCGGCGCTGAGCCCCGGCATCCTCAATGAGGATGTCTTGAGAGGGGGCTCACGCGAGCATCCGCAGGCGTGCTAAGGAATTGGGTTTTTCAGCCGACAGCCAATGCTGTTTTTCAGCGCGCTGTCAGCTGAAAACCTCCAATCACAGCAAAGCAGCGTCAACATCACGGCGCCGTGACGTTGATGTCGGTGCGTCGTGGGCTATTGGTCCAGCGATGTCACTGCCCCGCCTCCCGATCGCGCACGCTGGCTCTCCTGCCAGTCCATGGGATCGCTGCTAACCGGGCAGGTGAGCCTCAGCGTCAGCGAGGAGGAGAGCGGGCTGAGGCTCTATGGACAAAGCCTCACCCCCTCTCTCCTCTCCCTCCGTCAATTATCCCAAGCTCACTCATTCCCCCCCCCCCACACACAATTCCCCCCACAAGATATATACCAAAAAACTTCCCACCCCCAATGAAAAAAACTTCCCACCCCCAAATACATTTTAAAAAATCCCCACCCCCTCAAATATATACAACCCCCCCCAAATGCATACAAAAAACCCACCTACCCAATACATATTAAAAAAATACATATAACTATATATATATATACCCCAACCCCCTCCCAATACATATAAAAAAATACCCCAACCCCCCCAATACATATAAAAAATACCCCAACTCCCCATACATATAAAAAAATAAGCCAACTCCCCCAATACATCTAAAAAAATACCCCAACCCCCCAATATATATATATAAATAAACATCAGACTTATCTTGGGGATGATCGGTTAGGCCTGTGGCTGCAGGGGGGTGGGGGTGCGGCGTGCCGGTGGTGCTGCGTGGGAGGGGGGCAATGGCTGTGGGGGCCCCAGTTCATGTGGGGGCTGGTTGGACGTCCTTGTGCTGCGGGGGAGTGGCAGGACGACCCTGCGCTGCGGTGGGACAGCCCTGCACAGTGGCGGGGGGGGGGAGAGGGGACCCTGTGCTGTGGTGGGGAGGCTGGTCCTGCGGAGGGAAGGCGGGGGGATCCTGTGCTGCAGGGGGGGGGCCTGTCCTGCGCGGGGTGGCGGGGGGAGGGTTGGTGACAGTGCAGGGAGGGGGTGGTGCTGCGGGGGTCCCAGCGGCTGATCACAGCAGTTGCCGCCGGCCCCGCTGCAGGCACCTGCTCCACAATGCTGCTCCCGTGCGCGCCGGGCCTCTCTCTCGCACTGGAAGCTTTAGCCACTTGACTTACGGCGCTGCCGATAGAGAGACCAGTGCCGGGTGCAGGTTTTTTTTTCAAATATATATTTAATTACCGGATACGGCCGCGCAAGGTTCCCGGGCGGCCGGGCCTCCCTGACCCACAGGCACGGGACACCAGGGCCCTTTGTCCCCCGCTGTTGGTGGCCCTGCTTTACAGCACGATTATTTCTAACGCGATCTACTTATAATGCAACGTGATTCTTTGGACCCCAAGCACAGTGTTATAAGGTTGAGCTGTGTGTGTATATATATATATATATATATATAGTCAGATAAGGCAATTGGCACTCCAATAGGTGCTGGTAAGCCACGGGTGCACGTCCCATATAGAGAATGTAGTTATACGTTACCGTTCCAAGGATTGGTAAACAAGAGACAGCACTCAATGTTGAAAATCAAAGTGTATTAGTGAAAGCAAAAATACATCCAGAAACCCAACGTTTCGGTCCTACAGAATGGGACCTTCCTCAGGAAGGTCCCATTCTGTAGGACCGAAACGTTGGGTTTCTGGATGTATTTTTGCTTTCACTAATACACTTTGATTTTCAACATTGAGTGCTGTCTCTTGTTTACCAATCCTTGGAACGGTAACGTATAACTATATATATATATATAATGTCTGTAACCTCTTTTTAGGATACAGCTATGTACCCTGGCTGGTTCATCTATGTGTGTACTGCTTGTAATGAGACAATGACTAAGAGCAAAAGCCATGCAGGACTACAACTCCCAGAATCTCCTGCTGCTGAGATAGGGACACGACATTGCAGGCAATCAGTGCAAAGGATCTTGTGATCTGATCTGGTCTGCACCCAGGGAATGCTGGTAAGAAAGGAGGAGTAGAGAGAAGGGATCACAATGAGTATAACTGCAGAGACCCTGAGAGAGCAGTCCCTGTCGCAGAGGGTGCTTCAGGCTGAATCAGGGTGACCTTAGGACCAGACCATGAGAAGGACCACTCAGCAGAGCTGGTTGACCAGGTCATAGGCTAAGGCCCCGTTGCACATGCCCGCACGGCCGCCTTGTTTGCCGGCGGCGCATGCAAGTCACTGCACTGCGATCTGTGGTCTTCAATTAACTTTTTTCAGTGTGGTGTGCGTGGCCAAATGGGTCAGGTGGGCAAGGGCCATGATGAGGGGGGTCATGGCCATCACGGAGTGGGGGGCTTGGCCAGGACTTGTGTGTCTGTGTGTGTGTGTACCAATAAGGGGAACTGGCTGATATTGTTTTGCCCTCTCAATACAACGTTCACACAAACATCCACCATCCACAAGAAACCACCCCCTGCCGGCGATCTCCCCTCCCGGCGATCTCCCCTCCTCATTGACTTCCTGCCACACCATGTTGCTGCACTCACACTTGGGCCTCTTTTAGCCTGGAGTAAAGGGGACATGATATGTATTGTGACTGTATGTGGGTGATCTTCCCATTTGGGGATCATATATATTTATGGATTTCTGTGTTGTCTGGCTTTCTATAAATATGTTCTTTCTATTCAAGGCTCGGTGTCATGTCCTGCTGTATGGCCTTCAACCTATGTGCTCAGCTAGTGGGATAGTACTGGTCATAATGGGGAGTAGGACTTCTACCCCCACTTTAAAATATAGAAGTCTGACTAAGGGAAATAACGAGGGGTTAGATATGTATATGTCTATTAGGGAGTAGGAGCGGCTCAGTGAGTAAATGCACTAACTCTGTAAACAACAACTGAGATTGAATCAAGAAACTGGTTTAATTCCCAGTGTCAGCTTCTTTTGACTTTGGGCAAGTCACTTTATCTCACTGTGCCTCAGGCACCAAAATAATAGTTGGCAATCTCATCAGGGCCGGGACTGTGTCTATGGCTAGGGTCCAACTGCATGCGCCGGCGCGCGCGCCTTGCATCCTGGCAGCGCATGCATGCCACTTCACCGTGATCTGCGGTCGGTAGGGAGTTTGTTTAGGCATCGTTGACGTGGCCAAAATGGGTCTGGCGGGTGCGGCCATGATGGGAGGGAGGGGGGAGCATTGCAACAAAAAAACAACAATATTTCTCCTGAAAGCAGGCACAGTGCTTTATTATTAGCACGAGGACTGAAAAAGTTTAAAAAAAAAAAAAAGCCCTTCTGTTATAACCCAGTCAGATGCAATTCTCTGCATCGACATTCTCCCCCTCCCACCCAATGTTTAATAGTTACCAGCAACCATAATAACAATAGCATGCAAATAAACATTGTATTGTATTGTATGTCTTTATTTATATAGCGCCATTAGTGTACATAGCGCTTCACAGTAGTAATACATGTGGTAATCAAATAAATAACAGATAATATAAATAACAGATCATGGGAATAAGTGCTTTAGACATAAAAGTAACATTTCGGAAGAGGAGTCCCTGCCCTGAGGAGCTTACATTCTAATTGGTAGGTACACTGGCGACACACTTTATCGCAGTGCGGCCAGATCCGCAAGCCGGGAGATTTCCCGGCTTGCTAGTGGCCGCCCCTCGGCGTGCCGCGCGTCATAGACGCGCGGTCACGCGTCTTCGGGAGCCTGCGCCCCCTGCACGCGCGTCCAGGGCTCCCCGAGGGAGCCCTGGTGTCCCGCGATCTGCGGGACGGCGGCAGGGGGTTCCGGGGGACCCGGCGGACCCGGCAGCGGGAGGGAGAGCGCCCCGATCGGAGGGCGCTCTTCCGCTGCTTCGGCACGCGCCCGTCACACTCGGGCGCGCGCCAGGCTACTGCTGCGGCACAGAACGGGCAAATGCTCGAATAAACTGTGCCGCAGCAGTAGGGAGAACGTACAGAGACAGTAGGAGGGAGTTCTGGTAAGTGCGTCTGCAGGGGGCCAATCTTTATGTATCCTGTGTTCAGAATATCCACAGTGCTATTCATATGCTTCTTTAAGCAAGTGTGTCTTAAGGTGGGTCTTAAAGGTGGATAGAGAGGGTGCTAGTCGGGTACTTAGGGGAAGGGCATTCCAGAGGTGTGGGGCAGTCAGTGAAAAAGGTTTAAGGCGGGAGAGGGCTTTAGATACAAAGGGGGTAGAAAGTAGACATCCTTGAGCAGAACGCAAGAGTCGGGATGGTGCATAGCGAGAAATTAGGGCTGAGATGTAAGGAGGAGCAGAAGAGTGTAAAGCTTTAAAAGTGAGGAGAAGAATGGAGTGTGAGATGCGGGATTTGATCGGAAGCCAGGAGAGGGATTTCATGAGGGGAGATGCTGAGACAGATCTAGGAAAGAGTAGAGTGATTCTGGCAGCAGCATTTAGGATAGATTGTAGGGGAGACAGGTGAGAGGCAGGAAGGCCAGACAGCAGGAGGTTACAGTAATCAAGACGGGAGAGAATGAGGGCCTGAATCAGAGTTTTAGCAGTCGAGCAACAGAGGAAAGGGCGTATCTTTGTTATATTGCAGAGGAAAATGTGACAGGTTTTAGATATGTTTTGAATGTGAGGGGCGAATGTGAGAGAGGAGTCGAGTGTGACCCCTAGGCAGCGTGCTTGGGCTACTGGGTGAATGATTGTAGTTCCAACAGTAATGTGGAAGGAGGTAGTAGGGCCAGGTTTGGGACGAAGTATGAGGAGCTCTGTTTTAGCCATGTTGAGTTTAAGGCGTCGGAGGGCCATCCAGGATGATATAGCAGAGAGACATTCAGAAACTTTGGTTTGTACAGCAGGTGTAAGGTCAGGTGTTGAAAAGTATATTTGTGTGTCGTCGGCATAGAGGTGATAATTAAACCCAAAAGATGTTATTAGGTCACCTAGAGAGAGTGTGTACAGAGAAAAGAGAAGAGGTCCCAGGACAGAGCCCTGGGGTACCCCCACAGAGAGATCAATAGAGGAGGAGGAGGTGTTAGCAGAAGAGACACTAAAAGTATGATGGGAGAGGTAGGATGAGATCCAGGATAGAGCTTTGTTCCGAATACCTAGAGTATGGAGAATGTGGAGGAGAAGAGGGTGGTCCACGGTGTCAAATGCTGCAGAGAGGTCGAGTAATATGAGCAGAGTGTAATGACCTCTGTCTTTGGCAGCATGGAGGTCGTCAGTTATTTTGGTGAGGGCTGTTTCGGTGGAGTGAGCAGTGCGGAAGCCAGATTGTAGAGGGTCTAGGAGAGAATAGGTGTTGAGAAAATGGAGCAAGCGAGAGAATACAAGACGTTCAAGGAGTTTAGAGGCAAAAGGCAGGAGGGAGACAGGTCGATAGTTAGAAAGACAGGTAGGGTCAAGCTTGCTGTTTTTGAGTAATGGTATGACTGTTGCATGTTTGAAGGAGGATGGAAAGGTTCCAGAGCAGAGGGAGGAGTTAAAAATGTGTGTAAGCGTAGGGATTATAGTAGGAGCTAGAGGTTTTAGGAGATGAGAGGGAATGGGGTCAAGAGGGCAAGTGGTAGAGGGAGAAGAGGAGATCAACAGCGACACATCCTCCTCTGAGACAGTGGAAAAAGACTCAAGGAAGGCAGGAGGAGAGTTAGGAAGAGGTGTAGGATGGGGGGAAGAAACAGAGGGGATGTTCTGCCGTATGGATTCCACCTTTTCCTTAAAATAGTCAGCAAAGTCCTGAGCGGAGATGGAGGAAGGAGAGGCAGCTGAGGGTGGTTTGAGTAGAGTATCAAAGACAGAGAACAGTCGGCGTGGGTTAGACTTGTGCATGTTGATTAGTGCAGAAAAGTAGGCTTGTTTAGCTTGCGAGAGGGCAGAGTTGAAACAGGATAGCATAAATTTATAGTGAAGGAAGTCTGCGAGAGTGTGAGACTTCCTCCAGAGGCGTTCAGAGGAACGAGTGGAGGAATGCAGCATGCGCGTGTGGGAATTTAGCCAGGGTCTAGGGTTAGAAGGGCGAGGGCGGCAGAGAGAAAGCGGGGCATGTAGATCAAGAGACGAGGACAAGACAGAGTTGTACTTTCTGACCAGGTTGTCAGGGTCTGTAGCAGAGCTGAGAGAGGAGAGGGAGGAGTTTAAAGTGGACTCAAAGTCAGGTAAGTGAATAGAGCGCAGGTTTCTGCAGAACCGGGGGGTAGATGGAGGTGGAGAAGGGGAGAAGCGAGATAAAGAGAATGAGATGAGATGATGGTCAGAGAGAGGAAAAAGGGAAATGGAGAAATCAGAGAGAGAGAAGTTTTTAGTGAAAACCAGGTCTAAGTAGTGGCCATCCTTGTGGGTGCTGGCTGCAGTCCACTGTTGAAGGCCAAAAGAAGAGGTAAGAGAAAGAAAGCGGGAAGCCCAAGAGAGAGAGGGGTCATCAATGTGGCAATTGAAGTCCCCAAGGAGAAGAACAGGGGAGTCTGAGGAGAGAAAGAAAGAGAGCCAGGATTCAAAGTGAGAGAGAAAGGCAGAAGGGGGATGAGTAGAGGTAGGTGGGCGATAGATGACCGCCACATGAACAGGGAGAGGAGAGAAGATCTGGACAGTGTGAGCCTCAAAGGAGGGAAAAGCAAGAGAGGGGGGAATAGGAAGGGTTCGGTAACGGCAGACAGAGGAGAGCAGGAGCCCCACGCCTCCACCCCTGCCATCAGGGCGCGGAGTGTGGGAGAAGGAAAGGCCACCATAGGAGAGGGCAGCTTCCAGAGCAGTGTCAGACTGAGTGAGCCAGGTCTCAGTTATAGCAAATAGGAGCAGAGAGTGAGAGAGAAAGAAGTCATGTACAGAGAGGAACTTGTTAGAGAGGGAGCGAGCATTCCAAAGGGCACAGGAGAAAGGGAGAGAGGAGGGAGGGTGGCAGGGGATGGGTATGAGGTTGGAGGGGTTGACACCAGAAGGAGTAGAAGTTGCATGTGGGAGGCGAGGACGAGAGCAAGTTGAAATAAGACAGGGACCAGGATTGGGAGAGATATCCCCAGAAGCAAGGAGGAGAAGCATGGATAGAAAGAGGATGTGTGAGGAGGATTTGTAGGGGTGTTTTTTAGTGCAGGGGATATAGCTGTATGGTGTGAGAGGACGCAGGTAAGAAAGGAGTTCATGTGAACTGAGAAGTGGTGAAGAAAGGAGAGATGGAGATATATGAATAGAGTTTGAGACATACTGAGGCTGGTAAAAAGAAGTGCATAATTTGAGAAGAAGTGAAGTCACAGCAAATATAAATGGTAAAGGCAGCTTCACAGCAGTAATGATGCAGTCTGGTATTGATGATATCCTCCTTTCCAGCGTAGTTCAAATGCAGGAATCAGGGCCAGATGGGGTGTCCACTTCTTCCTCACTTCTTTTGAACTTCCTTTTAAACTTCAGTTGTTCAATAGTTATGCCACTTATAATGGGCTACTTGGATATGGGCTGCAAACATGTTCCTGATTGGCTCCCTGGCGCACCACGTGACATGTCGCCGCACGGAATCACAATCCTATTGTAGCCCCTGCTGGCTGATGCATCACAGTATGCAGTGATCCAGGAAGCGAGGTGTCACCGGGGACAGCTAGGGAGGTGGTAAGGGGCTGGCGGTCGGGCGCGCTGGCTGCAGCGGGGACCTAGCCTATGAAATGCTTAGGTGCTACATACCGTGCTCTATGCTGTAATTGTGAAGCGCTGTAATCAGTACATTTGGGGAGTGAAACGTCATTATTCCTGAGCAAAGGCAACAAATGTACAGATGGATTTGCAGCATTATTGACCTTCACCTTTACCACATGATCAAAACTTTTGAAGAGACATTATAGAGCTTTTGAGCGATAACCTTTTTGCTTAAGCATGTTCTTCATGTGATAGAGCCGGGCAGGTTAGATCTGAAATACAAGGAGTGGCTCAGGACTGTAGGGCAAGGAGGAGAGAACAGTCAGAATGCAGAGTTTAATTGGGAAGCCAGCAGTAATAACTAAGGAGGTCAAAGGCTGAGAATTGCATAGAAGATTTTGAGATTAGTCTCATTTTAAATGTGCTTTTAACATGGGAAAATATTCTGGTGCAGTGTTGTGTTATTTTGTATTTGAGGAAATAACCGCTTGGTTACAGTAACACTCTTGCAATGATATATATTTGCAAAGTTTATTTATGCATACAGGTAGTTGCTTAGGCTCCTTTTTCAGTACATTGATGACACTGAGGGCAAAATATAGAGGTGTAGCGACGCACCTCCATCCGCTCAATTGGAAAAAAGGGTGACCAAATTTTGTTCAAAATAACCTGGTTTATTGGAACATGGTAGCAGAGGAAAAGTGACCTCACGATCTGAATAAGGTTCAGTCAGCTCACTTTCCCGCCAAGAAAAGGGAAGGATGGGAGGGATCTATGTCTTTGATTGCAGGTAAAATCCATCCACGTCAGCACTCAGAAAGTTAATAAACAAACTATTTTCTCTTGTTGCAAAATGACATACACTGCAAAAGAAATTGTGCAAAACGAAACATAATACAAATCAATTGTTTCCATTACTAATAACATACAATGTGAATATATATTTATAAATAATACAATGTGTCAATTTGAATTTATATTTAAATTTGAAACCAAACACAATCCATAATGGTGGAGGATTGGCATCCTCAAATGAATGAATTGTACAGATGTGTTCATTCTGAAATACTGTATCCTTGTCAATTGCAGTAAAGGATACTATAACACATGTGTTACGTACACGCAGTTACTGCTGTGGACATTGCCGTCTGACGTCATAGCCACGTGATCGTTGTAGTCAGACAGGGAATTCCAGCACCGGAGAGGGAACCACACTACTGGAGCAGCACCCAACCAAGCTGAGGAAAACAGCACTGCAGGAGTTAAGACCTGCAGGCACTGAGGATTCCAAGCAGAGAAGGAGCCAGCTGATCTGTACACTGATTGTCTGTGAGGTGACACACACCCACACTGCCTGATTTTATCAGCTATGTTGTAAGTAGCCAATTTTCTATTTCTACATAAAGTTGCCGTTTCATACTTCACTAGTGGGGCCCCTTTTGTCATTATCTTTAGGAAAAGAAAATTGGGACTTGGTTACTACCCCGAACACATTCCGTGACACTTTTGTATTATTTTATTTATTACTGATCTTTTTAGGAGCTTATGAATTCTGAGGCATCATTTAATTATCTGTATTTAATAACTTATTTTGATATCGTTGCGGATCCAAATTTTTTATACACACACACACACACTTGGGGCCGATTCACTAAGCTCCGATAAGTTGCTTTAAGAGCGCAAAGTACCCTTTAAGTCCAATAAAGGCTGCAGTGCGATTCACTAAGCAGTGATAACTGCGCTTTATCGCTCTTAAAAGGCATTATTTCAGCCCTCGATGCAAAATGCGCCCAATCAGGCAAATGCGCTGATTTTTGCCAGTACGTTTAGATTCACTAAGCAGCGCTAAGTGAATCGCATATAAAAACGCCCCTGACAAATGCGCCAGCTAAAGGCAGGTGCAAAAGGAGCTGGACTTAGAAAAAAATCTTTGTTTACCTTTTTGCAGGCACACCATCCATACAACAGGCCCGCGGGTGTCCGCGAGGGTCCCCGGGTAATACCCGCGGGACTATGGGGGTCCCCGGGGGTACACTACACATACACTACAGTAATGGGCAAAATTACTATTATCCACATATGTATAATAATGCATTTGGTAGTGAAAAAAGTGGGAAAAAAAAGGCGCGAACAACTTAAATGAAAGTGTGAAATAATAATAAATTAAGTGTTATACAATGAAGATAGTTTAAATCTTAAGACCCAGCTCAACCCCTTTGGTGGGACCTGTTTCACGGGTTCCAAGGTGTAAGGCAATTTCCCAAACAATCCATGGGGAGCATATAGGGAAAGAAAAAACAGAAAACACACAATTAAGTGCAGATGTATGGGAAATGGATTAATAAAGCATGTGGTGGTTTCTTGGCTCGTATGTCTTGTCTACTCACAGGATAGCAGTGAAAAAAAAGCAGCACACATAGAGAAATGCAATACATATAGAGAAATGCAGTATCGCACTATGTAGTTCTCTCTCATCCTACATATACCATACTTCATCGCTGAATGAGCCTTTGAGGGGGATCCTGACCATACTATTCCATATGGGTAGCAGCCCTATATGCAAACTGCTTTTTATTCACTGATATCCTGTGAGTAGACAAGACATACGAGCCAAGAAACCACCACATGCTTTAATCAATCGATTTCCCATACATCTGCACTTATTTGTGTGTTTTCTGTTTTTTCTTTCCCTATATGCTCCCCCTGGATTGTTGAGTAATAATGCATTTGCTCATTAAAAATACATTAATCACAATAAATAAAATAAATACATTTTGCACTCACCCTTGTCAGGCACCCACGATGAAGGCCATCCTCATCTTCATCACCGCCCATGCCCTCGGGTGCTGAAAAACATACACAAGAATAATGAGCCAATCTATTGTCCCCTAACCCCTTAATCACTTTAGTGGTTATTAACCGCGACAGTCATTAAGGGGTTAACCCACCCTCACTCACCACTCACTCGGGAGGCCTAAATATCCCCCACTACCCCCATCCGTGAGGCCTAACCACACTCACCAACTATCCACAGGGAGGCCTACCACCCTGTCTTGGGGAAAATACACCCTTCCCCCACCCCTGCTACCCACAATAAACATCACTACATTTAATAAATAATACATAACCCACCCACCACTGTGCCCCCCCATAAATACATGATTTATTCTTTTACATACAGGGTTAATACTTCAAGCCCACCAGAGTCCCCAGTGGTCCTGGTGGGTGTCCGCAGGCTCCACATTGTACCAGTACTCCAGGGTCTGGAGGCCTCCGGGTGGTCCCCGCCAGGCGCCGTGGGCATCCAGGGGATCCCCATGGGTCACCATGGGCCCCAAATGGGGTCTCCACGGGGGGTCCCTATAGGTCCACAGGCCCCCACGCTTTGGGGCCCCCGGTTCTTCCCCGCTGGTGTCCCCCCGTGGGTCCGCAACCTGGTACCTGTTGGTGTCCATGGGCACTCAGGTTGTCTCCAGAGGTCCCCGCAGACCTAAGGAACCAACCCTGTATGTTAAAAAAATAAAACAAGGGCCTACATTTAAATAAACCAATACCGCCCCCCCCACCACCACCACCACCACCACCAATACATACAGTACAGAAATGGGCAAAATAACTATTATCCAGATATGGATAATAGCTTATTTGTCAATTATTTAACACATTAAATAGCATAATAAAATAAATACAGTTTTTCTAACCTCAGCAATATGAATCCCCTCTGTTAGCAAGGGCCCTCTGTCCTCTGTTGCCAGAGAAATACATAGCAATTACATGCTGATATTACTTAACCCCTTTATTACCGTATCGGTTAATAACCACAAAGGTAATTAAGGGGTTAAGCCACACTGCCCCGATACCCACCCTTCACCCATTCAATTGTACAGTGGCTTCATCATGCCCATATTATATATATATATATATATATATATATATATATATATATATATATATATATATATATATATATATATATTAGAGAAAAAGAGAAAAGAAGCGCCCGATCCTTGTGTAAAATCAGATGAACAAAGTTTTAATATCTCATGGACAAGACAAATGCACACTTACAATTTGTCTGATAAAATAAAGCATGTTATGGGACCTGCCCATGCACCAACTGAGGACTCCTCGGTCTCTTCTTTGTGTGTGAGTGTCAGTATTGGCTCCAAAAAGGATGTTGCTGTCAGCTGCTGTCTCCAGGGGAGTAATCCTTAGTGTTTGTGAGCACTCAATCTCCACATGCAGCTGCCATTTAGCCTTTCTTCTCACACTTGAAACCGGAAAAAAATCTTCAGGCAAGTCCTTGCCTCCTCACGCTGGTGCTGAGAGCTGCCCTGTCACTGTAGGCTCACTGCCAGATATCCCTACGCGTTTCTTCCGACTCTCGGAGTCGGAAGAAACGCGTAGGGATATCTGGCAGTGAGCCTACAGTGACAGGGCAGCTCTCAGCACCAGCGTGAGGAGGCAAGGACTTGCCTGAAGATTTTTTTCCGGTTTCAAGTGTGAGAAGAAAGGCTAAATGGCAGCTGCATGTGGAGATTGAGTGCTCACAAACACTAAGGATTACTCCCCTGGAGACAGCAGCTGACAGCAACATCCTTTTTGGAGCCAATACTGACACTCACACACAAAGAAGAGACCGAGGAGTCCTCAGTTGGTGCATGGGCAGGTCCCATAACATGCTTTATTTTATCAGACAAATTGTAAGTGTGCATTTGTCTTGTCCATGAGATATTAAAACTTTGTTCATCTGATTTTACACAAGGATCGGGCGCTTCTTTTCTCTTTTTCTCTAATAGGTACTGTGGGAGTTCGGTGAGCCCAAGAAGAAGCAGCCTGGACCTTTTGCAAATCAACTTATCATGGACACATGTGGACTTAAGTATTTTTAATATTCACTGCATTTATAGGTTCATAATCGTGTATTGAATTTTTCATTGCCTATCACATGAACCCATTTTTTTTTATATTTGCATTTTTTAGTTAAGTCCCAGTGACACTCAGTGTCATTTTTACCCACATCAATTGGCAATATCTTTTTTATTGCTTTTTTTTATTTTTTTATTTTTATATGTTATGCACACTTCTTTTTTGCTTTTGTGTTTTTATCCAATAGTCACTTTTAGTTTTTCCTGCCATAATACATTTAGTTATTTTCACACCACTGTTTATTGGGCATATTTGCCTGGTGCAATTTCTTGCCACATCTATCAGGGCTGCAGCAATTTAGGTATAGTGTGTGAAGGGCGCTGTCTATATTTTCTGTCACATATATATATATATATATATACATGTAGAGGTATCAGTACCGTGTTAGCCGAGCTTCAACAGTTTTTAAGTATACCTTTTGCTTGCTTCATTCATTGTAACATCGCCGGAAGAAGAGATCAGTGTATCTCGAAAGCTCGCACAAATAAAAGCATTTCGTTAGCCACAGAACGGTATCATCTATTTTTTATTTTTTGATTATATATATATATATAATTTTTTTTTATTTTTATTTATTTTTTACACAAATCAGCAAATTACAATTTAAAAAAAATCAAAAAAAGGCAAGCAAACCTTTGCCAAACAGGATTTTATTATCCCTGTATGTATGTCCATCTATAGTTTACATACAAACATACAGGTGCAATAAATTAGCATAAAAAACAATAAACATACAATAAAACCATTGAGTGTCCCTGTATGTATGGATATCCATAGTAAAATACAGATGTAATGCTGCACACCATAAACTGAATACAGATACTTGCTGTTACTGATGCTCCTGGTCCAGGGGAATCCCTGTCAGTACAAGACTCCAAAGTCAGCAAAAATTGAAGGTTCAGGGCACTACGGATTTTCAATTAATTTATTATCTCTCACTTGAGAAAGACCACTTTTTGTTGGTTGAAACGTTGTATGTTTTTTGAGATAATAAATTAATTGAAAATCTGTAGTGCCCTGAACCTTCAATTTTTGATGGATATCCATAGTGACATACATAAATTCAGGGGCATTAAATGGACATGAAAAAAAATCGATGACAAAAAATAAAATAAAAAAAACCCTGTAAAAGTAAAATAAAATACATTTCTTTTGTTTAGTTACTATTAGATGACCCACTCACCGACTCCTGGGGAACCTCATGCTCTTGAACCAATCCACGCACACACAGGAAACAGGTAACCATAAGATAAAAAAAACAAAATAAAAAACCAAGTCGTTGTCTTCTTTTTTCTATTTGTAATCCATACCGGGGGTCTTCATCTGTGTTCTTTTGTGTTCTTCCGGGGCCTTCTTACCTTCTTTCGACACGCCCTGGTCCTCTTCTTCCGGGAGGTCCTCCCTCCTCGGCGTCTGGCTTAAAAATGAGACGATATAGGCTTTTATAGGCCTATGACATCACATTTTTGCCATATGATTCCCACGGCCCTGTATGGGCCGTGAATTACATGTGATTTTGCCCCCAAAAAATTGATGACGTCATTGAAAGGAAATGACGCCAGCCAATCAGAATGGCTGTGCTTCATTTGCCTTTAAGATGACGTCATCCAAAGAAAGATGGGCGCCATCACATGGTACAGTAGCCAATCAGAGCGTGGGAACTAAATCCCAACTCTGATTGTCTTTAGTAGACCATGTGACAGATGTGACGTCAGCCAAAGGCCATCACATGGTACTTGAGCTCTAGAATGCGTTGTCTCAATTCACGTTTCGTTTTCCCCACATATTTGGCTCCACATTTACAGGTGATCAGGTAGATGACGCCAAGTATCTTGCAATTGATGAATTTGTTCATTTATAATGTTTTAGAGTTATTCCAATTTGAAAATGTTTTGCCCTGGTGTATGTATTGACATGCCTTGCAATGATGACATGACTTGCAATAATGACATTTGTGACTTCCTGTGATTTTTAGCCAGGTCTCATTCATTTTAGATCTTGTAAAGTGGCTATGTACCAGGAGGTTGCGAATGTTCTTCGATCTCCTCCAAACGACTGACGGTCTTTCCTTTAGTACCAATTTCAGATCTTCATCGCACGTAAGTATGTGCCAGTACTTTGCCAGGATGGAGTTCATATCTTGCCATTGGCCATTGTACATACAGTAGCTATACATCTGATTTATTTGTCCTTTTTGGTTGCTGGTTTTTCCTTGAGTAGACTTTCTCTAGGTGTCGCGTCGCGAATTGTGGTGCTGGACCTTACTCCTATGACCGCCAGTACACACACAAGTGTATCATTTCCGATTACTACCACGATTACTGAAACGGACAGGCATCCCAAGGACAGCTACAGAGGGCTTCTGTTCCTGCGCATGCGCGCTACGCTTTCAGCCACGCTTATACTCGTGGAGGTCTGACAGCGCTACAGAGACAGCCCCAGCGCGCGGGACTGATTTCTGAGGACAAACATTGCCCCTGTACACCTTATGTGATGCCCCACCAAAGAAGTTATCGTTGAGATCGGGGATTATTAAAGTTTTACTCCATGTAAGTGGTTACTATTTTTTTATTATTGGTAATACACTTCATTTCTCTTATCTTGATGCGCTCTTGTGTTTCCTTTTTTTCTCTAGGTGTTGTTAGTGCCCTATGGTATGCAGACTTTCAAGTGTGTCTTCGAATACCCTCTTTTTAGGAAATTGTCTCTCATTTCCTTGGCTTGTTCTTTGAAAGTGGCAAGGCTAGAACAGTTCCATCTTATTCTTAGGAATTGCCACATGGGTATTCCTCTAATCAGTGGCTTTGGATGGTGGCTGTCTGCCTTGAGGTAGCTGTTAGTAGCCGTTTGTTTTTTATATGTAGAGGTGGATAGGTGACCATCCGGTGTCTTGGTGATTCTGATGTCCAAAAAAGTGATGGATTCGGTACTTATTTCGGATGTTAGTTTGAGGTTGTGGTGATTCGCATTTAGGAGGTCCAGGAAAGTGATGAGCTCTTTTTTGCTCCCTGTCCATAGAAGCATGAAGTCATCGATATACCGAATCCACATGTCAATGTGCCTGGTATGTAGATACATTGCTTCTGAGAAGACACTCACTTCCTCTCACCCGCATAGATATAGGTTTGCGTAGGTGGGAGCGCAAGTGGTGCCCATCGCTATTCCTTGTGTTTGTAGATAGTACTTGCCATTGACCTGGAAATAGTTATATTGTAAGATGAATTCCAGCAGTTCCAGGGTAAATTTGTTGTGGTCGAGAAATAGTTGGCTTCTTGTAGAAAGAAAGTGTCGAACCGTTAATAGTCCAACATCAAGTTGGATACTGGTATATAGCGATTCGACATCGAAACTCACCAAAAGTGTTTCCTTTTCTACTTGTATGCCCTCCAAGCATTTCAGAACATCTTTGTATCTCTTACGTATGACGGTAGGGCAGTGACAAAGTTTCATAGGACTTTGTCTATGTAGATGCTTCCATTTTCCGTGAGTGAGCCGATGCCTGATAATATTGGCCTTCCCGGCGGTTTTGTGGCATTTTTATGAAATTTTGGAATGCTGTAGAAGGTGGCAATGGTCGGGTTTCTGTTGGTCATAAATACTTGTTCTTGTTTGGTGATCACCTTGTATAAGTGTCTCTATTTCCAAAATCTGAGTCGAACACTCTGTAGCATTTTTTGTCTCCCAGCAGTTTACGGTTTTCTGCGACATAGTCTTCAGTGTCTAAGACTATGTTTCCTCCTTTGTCCTCTGGTTTCACTGTAATTTCTTTCATGTCGATGATTTCCTTGAGAGCTTTTTGTTCACTTTCGTTTAGGTTATTTTTTCCTTTCCATATGGTTAGATGTTCCAGGTCTTTGGTGACCAGGTCCAAGAAGGTGGATACGTTGGAGCACAAATCCTGGTGAAGGGGAAGTGGCTCCGTGGTCTTAGAGCAGGGTGTGGTCCATCTCCTGGGTTCTTTTTACTGTCATCAAGGAGGGTGATGAGGTTCCTAAGATTTTAAAAGGCAGAAAGAAGAGAAAAACTTCACGACGGAAATTAAACGACCGCTTTTTATTCCATTGACAAGACAAAAGTGTGCTTATTTATATATTTTTATCGATTTATTTCGTCATGGCGTTTTTTCACACCAACTCCGTAGAATGCGCTAAATCAGAACTGGACCTCTTTGAAATACAACCTGCATGGGCGTGCATAGAAAAATCTGTATGTGGAAATACAACCACTTGCCGCTATTTCAGAAACAGAACATTTTGAGTTTTATATCGCAGGCAGCGGGAAGCATTATTTCGACCTCAATAATAATTTGATTTACATTACATGTAAGATCGTGAAACAGGACAACACACCGATTGCTGATGGAGGCCACGTGAGTCTAATCAACTACCCCATAGCGATGCTATTCAATCAACTGGATGTGACTTTGGGGGACAGACTCATATTGCAATCCAATAATTTGTACGCCTATCGTGCGTATATTGAAAAATATCTGAACTATAGCTCTGATGCCTTATCTACACAGTTTAACACTGGCTTATTTTATAAGGATACAGCAGGGCAACACCAAACCAACACAGTGGGTGGTGATAACCAGGGCTTTACAAAACGCGCCCAAATAACAGAATGTGGAAAAGCCGTAGAATTACTCGGGCATCTACATAACGATATGTTTTTTCAAGAGAATCTTATACTGAATGGTCTGGATTTAAAAATGAAACTCACTAGAAATAAAGACACATTTTGTTTAATGTCTGCGGAGGCTGAGCCATTTAAGATTCAAATTCAAAACACATCGCTGTTCGTCAAAAGTGTGCAAATTGCGCCAGCCGTACACATACTGTAGGCCATGTGCGGGGTCTTTTAACCAGCAATGCAAAATGCACTATTGACAGTGTGTGGATGAAGATTTATAGCATCGCAGTTGGAAGATGTGTATGAAATCTCGAAAATCTGTTTTTGGGACTATTACCCAAACTGATCATAATAGCATTTGTTGATAATTATGCTTTTTCTGGTGCTTGTGATAAAACCCCCCTTTGTTTCAAACACAACCATGTGAATTTTGCAGCCCTGTATTTAGACAGCAAACAAATACCGACAAAGGCATTTCAACCAGACTTTGAGAATGCTAATTCTATTAGAGAATACATGGCACTGGTGCAGATTGACGGTAAACACAATGCAGACGCTGGATTTCTCATTAATCGTGAAGAATAGTTTGAGGGATACACACTGATTGTATTGGATTTGTCACCGGATCAGGAGTGCGGCGGACATTTTTCGCTAATTCGCAAGGGAAACCTTAGGGCTGAAATACGCTTTTCAAGGGCGCTGGATAGAACCGTTAATATTATTGTTTACAGTGTTTTTGATAACATTATTGAGATAAACCAGAGAAGAGAGGTGTTATGTGATTATCACTGAATAAAAAAAGTGAGCCCTGTGATAATACAGTACAGGCATACCCCGCATTAACATACGCAATGGGACCAGAGCATTTATGTAAAGTGAAAATGTACTTAAAGTGAAGCCCAAACTTTTCCCCACTTATCGATGCATGTACTGTACTGCAATCGTTATATACGTGCATAACTGATGTAAATAACGCATGTGTAACAGGCTCTATAGTCTCCCCGCTTGCGCACAGCTTCGGTACAGGTAGGGAGACGGTTTGCTGTTCAGGACGTGCTGACAGGCGCATGCGCGAGCTGCCGTTTGCCTATTGAGCGAGATGTACTTACTCGCGAGTGTACTTAAAGTGAGTGTCCTTAAACCGGGGTATGCCTGTACAGCTTATATCGCCTAAGGCTGTAATATATTATTTTATGTTGTGATGTTGAATGTATTTTAATGGCCTCAGTGTATTTTTATTTAGTCTTTAGCACTGGTCAATCTGTCTTTTTGAAGTGTACATTGGGTAATACATTTAATGTTGTTCTATTTGCTTTTTTAAGTCCACATGTAATAATACAATGACTATTTTTTATTAGAGTATATTGAATGTATTTTAATGACCTTTAATGTAGTTTTATTTAGTCTTTAGCTCTGTTCAATTTGCTTTTTTAAAGTGTACATGTAATAATACACAGCAAATTCATGTTGTTCTTTTCAAATTAGCTGTAATTGTATTTATTTTTCTAAAAAAGTGTACCCTGTGATAATACTGTACCGCCTATATTCACTAAAGCCTTAATATATTATTTTATGTCATGATGTTGAATGTATTGTTAAGCCTCTGAATGTGTTTTTATTTAGTCTTTAACGCTGTTCAATTAGCTTTTTTAAATGTACTGTAAATATGGTATTACATTACGTTGACTAGCGGGGTTACTAGATGGGGCGAAAATGTCTAAAAATGTAATGTATTAGTTAAAGGACTAGAATTGATTGTAATACATGCAAGTTAACGGAGGCCAAACAAATATTGAAGAAACTATGCAGGGATGTCCCACAGAGGCAGCCCAAGAAAGTCAGAGCGCTCTACTGGATCCGCTTAAGACTGTGCTGTGCTATTTATTATGCTAACACGCTAAACGCTTAGTCAGCATTTGACACCGAGTTGACGGAAGATGAAGCATATTTGACGCTATATACAGGTCTAGAAATGCTATGTGGAAAGCATGTTGCCCCTGGTGCTTCTTTATATTAAACAGAATGCAAATACTTTTTTACTTTAAAGACGCATGTGTACATGAATAACACTCTGTATGATTGCTTTTATGTCATACAGAATAAAAACCTAGGTGGCCACGGAAAACGGTGAACACTCGGGCAAGTGGTCGGCCAAACAACACTCAACAAGCCCTAAACTGCAAATAACGACAACTCAAAAAAGGGTATGTAGTATATTGTGTCGCTGTTATATTTTAAAACTAACACTA